>NC_134410.1:13181625-13340615 GCF_038048845.1 Mixophyes fleayi
GCACAGTTTTTTGCATGCTTCTTTTATTATACAATGCAAGACACAAATATGTCCTATGCAGGGGAGGGCTGGGCCGGGGGGCAAGGGGGGCAGTCTAACGGCTGTTCAGGCCAGGCACATCCCCCCCCCACGGATGCAATGTAGGGTGAATATTACCGGTGGCGCGCATCACATATCACACGAGTGTCATGTGATCTGCCGCCTGTGCGCCCCCTGGGCTGAACTTGCCAGCCTGCGCCTGGTCCTATGTCCCAATGCAGTGGCCCCAATCTCCTCTCGCCACTCCCCTTATAGTGGTCTTTATTATTTATTATACCTTATATACTACCTCCATATTACACAGCTCTTTACAGAGAATGTTTAATGAAATAGTCCCTCATCTGAGCTTACAGTCTAAATTCTCAACCACACAAACACGCAGGTTAGTTTTGTCACAAGCCAATTAACCTACCAGTATTTTAGGAGTGTGGGAGGAAGCCGAAACAGCAGGAGGAAATCCATGCAAACATGGGGAAGTAATATAAAGTCCACACAGATAGCTGGATTATAATCAAACCCATGGCCCCAGTGATGTGGGGAAGCAATACTAACCACTGTTACTCCAGAATGGCCTCACAAGTACGTCACAACAGGTTGAGGAGTTTATATATAATGACATGGGGGTTTCCAAGTATTTTAAGGTTTTCTGGAGCTTTTACAGATGACAGTTTTTAGTTCTGTTTCTATTTTCAAATCACAATTACAGTCTTTGTATCTCTGACCCATGCAGGTAAAAGAAGATATCCGTCCATGACCCTCCTGTGTTCCTGGTGTGAAGGAAGCTATACATATTTTTCTATGGATGAGAAAAATCCATGACCTGCAACAGACTGGTTTTACAAACTCACGCTTCATCCTCAAAGGACCTGGCATTTTATGGCCTAACGGCTTGGATAATTGGTGCTTGTGTTGGCATTCAAAGTCCCAACCATCCGCAAATCACAATATTCATATAATAAATATAGTCATGTAGTACAGCTATTATGTGATGTTAGTTCAGTGTGTCTCAGGGTTGTTTCATTTCATGTCCGATATAAGATTTCTGCATTTCCTCCTCTCAGTCTGTTTAGTTTGTCCAACACTCTCAATATGACCAGCACTGTGACTTCTTATATGTGACCTTAGACGAAAACTCTACTTCAGTGGAAGTTTTCTTTTAAAATGTACAAAAAGAGACCTTAACAGTCTATATTGGATTTTAGCACCAAACCATATCTGTGAGCTGCCTGTACCACAGACCTAAAATCATCAGGTTTGAACTGAGTAACGGAAATAGATTTTCATGCTACTCTGGTAAAATCCAATGATGTCAACAAGATTATGTGCCAGGGTATCGATAGAAAAAACATTTACAGATAGGATAGGGATTCTGTTTACAAAAAAAGACCCTTAAGATCTACTTTGCACATTTAACCCCTAGTAGGAAAATCTCATTGAAAGTGGAGCTAGCTTTAAACAGTTTCTACATTTTGACCGTCTTTCCTGGTCTTAACACAAGCCCTATTGTTTCTTTATCCTTGTTGTGGTCTGCTAGAGTTGTATCACAAAATATTACAATTTTATTTGTTTTTTTAAAATGTGCACTTACTTTGCTGTATTTAAACAAAACATACAGCACTACAATACAAAAAAAGTCTAATACAAAATAAAAGTATAAATATTGTCTGTGATTGTCTGTTTATTTAAACTTGTCCAGTATATCATCACAGCAGAGATGTCACTAACCCATGTATCTATAGATGCAGGGCATAGGACAATTCCCCACAAGGTGTTCATACAATGTAGTAATTGAACGTCATTTTAAATAATATACATCTGGGAGTCAGACATAAGATTCAGACATAGATAATGGGGTTTGTACAGCGCTCCCTATACGAGATGTGGGTGTAGCAGCCACTGGGGACGGGGAAGTGGGGACTGGATGGAGGGTGGGGGGCAGGGATGAAGTGACGGGTATAGGGTAGCTCAACCCTGTTAATCAATGTCAAAAAACATATAAAGTCCCTGGGCGCTTGTGAGATATTGCTGCTGACAGAGTAATCATAAGTAAAGTCATTTATTAATTACAAACTGGTGAGTTGCAACTCAATTGTCATTACAGTATGCAATGTGGAAAATTATATCCATATTAATGACAAGAATTAAACATATGCAGATAAGGGTTATAAATGTCAAAACCGTGGAATGATTTAACACAGTATTGCCACAAAAATACCGCTTATATGGTAGCAGTCAGAACCAGCGGTTAGGCAATGAACAATGATCTTTGTAGATGTTAATAATGGGAAATCGTCCACAGAATATAAAGTCCCAAGAGGAATAACAACCAAATTACAACCAAAAGTCAGTCTTGCATGGCTATCATTGCCAATCCTAATGCAAGTACTGGATGTAAAGTTCAGTCCTGGATAGCGTTTGGGCAGGTGGATCCTTCAGGCAACAACCAAATAAAATGGTGGTAAACGGACTTACCCTTTGCTCTTACAGGGCTACAGCTTAGCTGCGGTATATCCTCCGTGTACCTGGGTCCATATTAAACGCTCTAAGGTATCTATTTTTTCCAGTGTAATTTTCGGGTCTGCTAATGCACATGCCTGGATTCAAAACATTTTTTTGTCACGGTAGAATTAAGACTCTGCCGTGACATATATTACTGACATGTTGGGGAAGGCAGGGTTATTTCAAGGGATAGAGTGTATGTTGTCCCCGTGTTTGCGTGGGTTTCCTCCGGGTGCTCCGGTTTCCTCCCACACTCCAAAAACATACTGGTAGGTTAATTGGTCTGTGTGTGTATGTTAGGGAATTTAGACTGTTAGCTCCAATGGGGCAGGGACTGATGTGAATGAGTTCTCTGTACAGCGCTGCAGAATCAGTGGCGCTATATAAATAAATGGTGATGATGATGATGACAGAGTGTGGGAGTAGAAGTGTGATTTGGATAGTAGTGGGGAAAAGAAAGATGTTGAAAATCAGTGACGGTTTGTAACGAGGGATCAATGAATGAAGTGGAAAAATGTAGAAAGGAAAGAATGAAGGAAATGATTAAAATAATGAAAAAAATGAAGAAACTGAAAAAAAAAATCAAAATAAAATAATCAAATAATCTATTTTTTTAAAGTAAATAAAGTGAAAAAAGTCTTGTACAAATATGTATAAAATAAAATATAAAATATTTAGAGGCACATATGGTGATTTAGAAATTGAGGATGCTTCTGTGAAGTTCTTACAATACTATAACTTGAGGAGGATGATGATGATGATAATGGATGTGTTGATTTTGAACAAGTTGATGAGGATGATTTTCATCAGGATAAAATCTGATCTGCGGGACATTGAAATTGGTACTGTCTCTCTTAAATCAGGACAGTTGGGAGGTATGTTATTCACATCCGTCTAACATTTCAGCAAACACTTTTTTTTTTACAACATTAGGCTTACTTTTGAGTTTATTCTGCCTTGTAACTGGTGATCTAGCCAATAGTAACTTTCAACTGGACATAGAGAAACGTGGCAACTGATCAGTGTTCTTTTTCCCACTATATCTACATCACTTTGCTGGGAACAACGCTGTTCATCACTGGCACAAAGATGAAGATGTTTCACCTCTTACTTGTTCTCACTTTCTGTGTGTCCAGAATATATGGTGGTGAGTATACAAAGAGTGCAGCTTGTATTCTTTATGTATCTATAGGGTGCAAAAAAGTCTTAGAAGATTGTATTATTATTATTATTATTATTATTATTATTATTATTGTTGTTATTACTGTGGCACTACAGTTATTATGGAGATACAGGTTCTAGCATGCCGGTCTCTACAGCTAGCGATCCACAGACTGTCTAACCTCATATATTGTTTATCCTCAATATAAAGCTAAATATTTCACCTTATCTCAGATGCCAAAAAGTTTATCTGAAAACATATAAAACTGGAATAATTGAAAATGAATCCATATATTAAAAATAAGGGTATACCATTAATTTTTACACTTTAACTAACTTGTAACGCTCCACAATTAGCACAGTTTAAATAAAATATTAATCTGTAGCATTTCTACCTCTTGTCTCCCTCCCTAAGTTTAATGATTATTTCTATGTTTGCGATCCCAGAGTTTCATTGACCTATGCCCCGGACTCAGGCACAATATAAGGAAATTGCTGTTTGTGTATTTCAGTTAATCGGTGACTTAGTAAATCACAGGGTAGAATTTCTCCATATCACATGTCATGTATTATACTGATTATTGAGAATGAGTAAATTGCTAGAGGACGGAGAAAGAAACAATAATACTGTGTGCGCTCTACAGGAATTGCGTAGACTTGTTTATGAGGTTATGATCAATATGAATACAGATAAATAAAGTAAAAAAAAAAAGAATAAATAATATAACAGTGAAAATTTTACAGATTAATGTTATTACATCCCAAGACATGAACAAAACCTCCAATACAGTGCTCACACTTGGTATCCATGTAAAGTTTAGGGGGTATATTTACTAAACTGCGGGGTTGAAAAAGTGGAGATGTTGCCTATAGCAACCAATCAGATTCTAGCTGTCATTTTGTAGAATGCACTAGATAAATGATAACTAGAATCTGATTGGTTGCTATAGGCAACATCTTCACTTTTTCAAACCCGCAGTTTAGTAAATCTAGCCCTAGTAGTCTTAGAATCCAGACCCTAAGGGCAGACCCTGTAACTCATCCTAGTCTGGGAGCTGAATAAAATGGTCTACACCTTATTTAACATTTATGCATAATGACTATCCCTGTAGATATAGTATAACACCACGCTTATATCCTTGGGCCTTTCCCCTGCACTTTTATCCCATAACACCTCAAACATCTAAGTCAATATATAAAGGTTTATTTTTTATAAGGTATATGACTTATACTGTTTCCCTCTATGTCTTAATTGTATATTTTAATTTCATGTGTGATGTCAGACTGACACTGTTTATTCCCAAATGATGACCGTTTAAATCTATTGCCGTAATTTGCATGACATAGTCTCTATGTCTCTCTCAGACAGTCACTCTCTGCGGTATTATTACACCGGGGTCTCAGGTAAAGGATGGGGGCTGCCTGTGTTCTCTATAGTTGGATATGTGGATGATCAGCAGATTGTGAGTTATAACAGCGACTCTAGACGCTTCCGTCCTGTGGCTCCGTGGATGGACAACGAGGGATCGCAGTACTGGGATGATGAGACACAGATTGGTAAAGACCAAGAGCCTATATTCAGGCACAACGTGAGAACAGCGATAATTCGCTTCAACAACACCAGAGATGAGACATCCTACACTGTATATGTTTCTGCACACACTACAAAACAATACTATTCACACAACATATACTGAATTCAGCACTCACACAAAACAATATAAGATACTTTGTGTGTGTGAATATGTTTTAATGCTACAAGTAAATAAATTACTGAATTTAGATTGTGTAGAGCTAATAAAGGGGCTGTCCGCGCCCACTCTTTAAATAGAAGCCCCCTAACCTTTTCCATATTTCTTATTCATAACATGCTGGTGAACAGTCAAATGACAGACTGGATATTATTTACCATTGGAGCCTGGGATGGGTCAAGTTTATATAAGATTCTAATGTATTTATCTTCAATCCCCTCTCCTAATGCTGACATCACACCAGTTCTACTATAGAAACTGATTTGTCAGTGGTCTGAGTTGGGCACGAATACTTGTTAGAAAGAGGAAGGCATTCACAATGTATTCTCTCGCATGCTAAAAAATACAAATGATCCATTTAGGCATGTATCTGTGTCTGGTCAGTTTGTTTCACAAAGACAACAAGGCTTTGGCCATGTCTTGCCAGAATTTGCTTCTATCTGATTTGAACGCAACATTTAGTGCAGAGATGCAGTATCATGATTAGTTAATTGGTCAAATTGCTCATTTGGTCAGTTATACAAAAGACCTCTTTTTACAGCAACACACTCACATCAGCCATAGACAATGCAGCTCCAGCCACTGTAGAATACCAAGCAGACCTTCTACCTGCAGACGTACTCCTGCACTGCTCAGCTCCACTATTGGAAATTCCATTCCTATGCCAACTTCCTTCACTACAAATTCTTCCTTTTACCTTACAACGCTGACCCTCACTTGCAAAGCAAACTTACTACACTTCTCTAATATCCACCCAGTCTTCTAAGCCCCAACACCTCTTTGCCACCTTCAACCGGTGACTCTCCCCACCTCTCATTCCTACCTCACAGCCCATGACCTGACATTTTATAAAGATAAAATTGACACCATTTGACAGGATATCTCCTTAGGCCAGAACCTTTAGCCTCCAAACTACTTGGCCAGCTTGTGTTTAAGCACCTAACTCGCTATCTCTCCTCTCACTGCCTTCTGATCTCGCTACAATCGGGTTTCTGTTCTCAAGATCTCACTGAGGTGCCTTCACAAAAGTGACCACGATCTATTCACTGTAAAGTCTAATGATCACTGCTTCATATGCATCCTCCTTGAGCTCTATGTCACTTTCACCACTGTTGATTATACTTTTCTCCTGCATACCCTTCACTCCTTTGGTCTCTGTGATACAGTTCTTTCCTGCTTCTCTTCCTACCTACAAACCACTCCTTTAGTGCCTCTACCTCTGGTACATCCTCCCCTACGCTCCTACTATACGTTGGTGTCTCACAAGGCTCTGTTCTTGGCTCTCTGCTCTTTCTCACTGCATGCCTCTTCTCTTGGTGAACTAGTTTGCTCATGCAGTCTCCAGAACCACGTCTACATTGATGATACCCATAACACTGCAGGGTGGGATTACCATCGTGGAGATTCTGTACAGTTTGTGTGAGAGTATCATCTCTTACTAGCTCAATTGTGGTTCCTGCTTTAAACCTGGTATCTTATTCGCAACTTCATCTGGAAAAACTCTGCTCCAACAGGAGCTGCCCATGGTCAGCATTCCTGGTGTGCCTGCTGGAGTAGGGTGACTGGGGTCCAGACTTCTATCACTGTGATTAAGATCTTAAGGCCAAGCGGCCAAGACCCGTAAGACCCAAGATTTAGAACTACAGCTTGGCAGGGAAACTTCCCAGCTGCGGCTTGGCCATATACTGTTTAACCATTACCCTATAGGACAACTTGGCCTGGGAACTTTACAAGTGGGTCTGGTTAAGTAATTTATATTATTTATATAACAGTTATTGTCATATTGACTCTGGGATACTGTGGGGGTTCTTTTGAATTTCGTTAAGCTGCTGGTGATGATTTCAAGTTATTTTTATGATAGTGTTAGCTATTGTTTGCAGTTGTATCATCCGTCTCTTCTTGCCTATGTGATTCAAAGAACCCTAAGGTGTCAGGGGTATTTAGTGAGTTCAGGCTCTAACCCCCTGGTATCCTCATATTACCTAAAGCTCAACATGTCCAAAACAGAGCTTGTCACCACCTTCCCTCATATCTCTTTTCTTTTCAACACTCCACAATTTCCACAGTTTCCCACGCCTGTTGCCTTGGTGTCAGCCTTGTCTCCACCCAATGCTCACCTCCTCACTGCCAGTCTCTCTTAGGGGTCTATTTATTAAAGTTTTCCCCCTTGTAAAGCCACGAAAACAACGTTTTCGGGGCTTTTCCGGTAAAATCATTATGTATTAAGCTAACATCGCAGCAGATTTCGGAGATATATCTGCTGCTTTGCACCTATTACCGTTTATCTGAGCGCTCCCCATAACAATGTATGGGGACTGGGGAGCGCTCAGTATCGCTATGTATCAAACTCAGTCCATTGAAATCTTTCTCAATTTCTAATTGAAAATGTACGCCATCTGAAGCTGGCGCCATCTGAAGCTGGCGTACATTTTCATAACTGAGAGTTTTCTCACCTGTCAGCTCAGTAGAGCTGGTCGGCGTCTGTGTGGAGGGGTGGAGGGATGTGATCCCTCCCTGTCACATGTCAGAGTTCACTGCTCTGGTCACTGATGCAGAGAGACAGATTGCCTCTGCTATTATCTCTGCTATTAATTACAAGTACAGAGTAAGTAAAGCATTCATTTAGTTAACTTTATTTTATTTTTCCAGACATTTTATTTATTTTTTTAGAATGGAATATACCCATCTAGCAGTTTAATGTACATTTTATAAAAAAAAATATTGCTTTTTCTAAATTAAAGAATGTGAGGTTTAGTATGCCTGGCATTTACTGTCAGCGCATGGGCAGTAAACAAAACAAACACAAGAGAAGATCCCTGCAGCTTTCAAGAAGGAGATAAGACTGCGATACACTGGTGAGTCACTTCTCAGGGACAGCAGGTTATCGGCACTGCTGTCCCTGAGATTTCTTTTAATACATTGCCGTTACTTTTCAATCCTTATCAAGGAGATAAGGATTGAAAAGTTTCAACTGGAAAAAACGAAGGGTCATAAATAGACCCCTTAGAGTCCTGCAGCCTCCACGTTTGAAATAATGCCAGAATACGCTCTTCACTTACCCAAGATGCAACCAAAACTCTTATCCATTCTTCTATTATCATCACTAGCCTCAAACTATCGCAACATCTTCCTACCTGACATTCCCATTACCTATCTGTCCTAAAGACTACAGCAAGTTTGATCTTCAAATCCACCACACCTGTCTGCAAATCCCTACACTGGCTCCCATAATCCTCAGGAATGCAATTCAAATTTCTTACCTTCACCTACAAAGACCTTAACAACACCATCCCTTCATACATCTCATTTAAAAAATACTATCTCACACACCTCTGTACCTGTTCCTCACCTCTACTCATAACGACCTCACTCCCACTGACAAGACTTTCCCCATACCATTACCTAGAGCTGTAAATAGACATTTTAGTGCCCTGGGTGAGAGACACCACTGGCGCCCCTCCCCCCCCAAAAAAAATTAATCTGTGATACTAACCTGCAAACTGTCCTAGCGATTTAACTCATAACAGCTATAATAGTATACCATCTATCATGTATAGTAATAATTCTCCAAGGACAAAATCACTTGCAGATACCAATTTTTATCTGCAAGACAGCAGCTCAGTCCATACAGCATCATTGTCTAAGCCAGTGGTTCCCAAACTTTTGCAGTTCGTGCCACCCTTAGAGTCTCCATAATTTTTTCAAGGTACCCCTCCAAAATAATTACCAAGCAGTCCCGTTTTATAAGTAGTTGGGTCAAAAAAACATAATAAGTATTTAGGTCAGAACAGAATACTTATTTAGCAAAAATAATACAAATAAATCCAAGGGAAAATAATATTTTTATATTTTTTTTTCAATTATATTTCTGTCAAAGAATAATTTACAGCTAACTCACACTGTGCCCCTTCATCCACACACTCTGTGCCCTCCTTCATATCCACACACTCTGTGCCCTCCTTCATATCCACACACTCTGTGCCCTCCTTCATATCCCCTCACTCTGCCCCCTCTGCATCCTCACTCTGCCCCCTCTGCATCCTCACTCTGCCCCGTCTGCATCCTCACTCTGCCCCGTCTGCATCCTCACTCTGCCCCCTCTGCATCCTCACTCTGCCCCGTCTGCATCCTCACTCTGCCCCCTCTGCATCCTCACTCTGCCCCCTCTGCATCATCACACTCCCCCTCTCCTCCTTCTGTCATTCTCTCCTCCTCCTGTCATCCGCTCCCCCTCTCCTCCTTCTGTCATTCTCTCCTCCTCCTGTCATCCGCTCTCCCTATGCTCCTCCTGTCCTCCGCTCCTCCTCCTGTCATTCTCTCCTCCTCCTGTCATCCTCTCCTCCTCCTGTCATCCGCTCTCCATCTGCTCCTCCTGTCCTCCGCTCCTCCTCTCCTCCTCCTGTCATCTGCTCCCCCTCTCCTCCTCCTGTCATTCTCTCCTCCTCCTGTCATCCGCTCCCCCTCTCCTCCTCCTGTCATCCTCTCCTCCTCCTGTCATCCGCTCTCCCTATGCTCCTCCTGTCCTCCGCTCCTCCTCTCCTCCTCCTGTCATCTGCTCCCCCTCTCCACCTCCTGTCATTCTCTCCTCCTCCTGTCATCCTCTCCTCCTCCTGTCATCCGCTCTCCATCTGCTCCTCCTGTCCTCCGCTCCTCCTCTCCTCCTCCTGTCATCTGCTCCCCCTCTCCTCCTCCTGTCATTCTCTCCTCCTCCTGTCATCCGCTCTCACTCTCCTCCTGTCATCCGCTCCCCCTCTCCTCCTGTCATCCTCTCCTCCTCCTGTCATCCGCTCTCCCTCTCCTCCTGTAATCCGCTCCCCCTCTCCTCCTCCTGTCATCCTCTCCTGCTCCTGTCATCCTCTCCTCCTCCTGTCATCCGCTCTCCCTCTCCTCCTGTCATCCGCTCCCCCTCTCCTCCTCCTGTCATCCTCTCCTGCTCCTGTCATCCTCTCCTCCTCCTGTCATCCGCTGTGATTGGGGCAAATGGCTGGTGGCCGTGGCGCCCCCTCAGCATTGCGCCCTGGGCAGTCGCACCGCTCTCGGTACGGCCCTGTCATTACCTACTTAAAGAATTTCATACCATGCATGATCAGACCTTCTCCCAGCCTTAAAATATTCAAAATGCTCTCTGAGAAGCCACCTCTTTACTAGAGCCTACCCTACTCACACTAGTACAACCTAGCTGCTGTTCCAGTGTCCACTCTGAGTCACACTCGCATCTGTTGTCTCAGCTCTGCCCTTTTCCCACTGGATTGTGAGCTCTCTCACATCTGAATTTTTTTTGTCTACCTTGTTTGTCCCTGTTTTATATATGCCCTGTTTATCCACTGTCCGGTGCTGGGGAGCACTGTGGCACCATAGAAATAAATAATAATAATATCAGGACAAAGGGATGAGACTCTTTTTGCTGTGAAAATCTAATTGAAAAATAGTTCAGTGACACTAATTATTCATGAAAAATGCAGATTTCCTGGTTAGGTTGCAGAAGACAAGTGCACACACATATACTCACATGACACACAGCTTGTGATATTGTTCTGTGCAGGTTTCCATTCCTTCCAGTGGATGTACGGCTGTGAGCTGAGAGATGACGGCAGCACCGCGGGGTATGAGCAGTTCGGATATGATGAGAGAGATTTAATTTACCTGGACACAGAGAGAGGGGTTTATATCCCCACCATGTTTGAGGCTCAGGTCTCTACACAGAAATGGAACAGTCCAGATGTACGTTATGGAGAGAGAACCAAGAATTATCTGGAGAATGAATGTATCGAGTGGCTGGAGAAATACATCAACTATGGGAGAGATGATCTGCAGAGGAGAGGTGACACCACACATTATACACAGTATCTATATACCTGTATTACATTATATTACACATCATCATACATTCCTATCAGTTATACTGATCATTTCCTCATGTGTCTCATTACATTATAATGTCATGTATTCAGTGTTATAACAATGGGAGAGATAATCTGGAGAAGAGAGGTGACACCACACAATATACACAGTATCTTTATACCTGTATTATGTTATATTACACCTCATCATACACCTCATCATACATCATACATGCAATTTCAGCTCCAATCAGGGCCGGATTAAGGGAATGGAGGCCCCTGGGCTAAGGGGCCCTCCATTCCCCGCGAGGCCCCCAATGTGAGCCATCCGCCGCCCCCCGCGAGGACCCCCCAAGCACTTACCTGTCAGTGCAGTCCTCCGTCCCGGCGCGCTGTAAGCTCCTTACTGAGGAGATCTCGCGAGAGTTCATGAACTCTCGTGAGATATCCTCACTAAGCAGACTACAGCGCGCCGGGACGGAGGACTGCACTGACAGTACTCAGCAGCATTGATCGGGCCGGGGGCGCCCCCGACCGATCAATAATGCTGCTGAGGAGTTTGAAGGGCCCCCTGGATGCCCGAGGCCCCCTGGGCTATAGCCTAGTTAGACCTCGGGTTAATCCGGCCCTGGCTCCAATGCACACAGAAGTATACTGTTTGTCAGACGTAAGGTTCGCACCTGCTCAAAGTCAAGTGTAACTCAAGGATGATAGTGATGACCCAACACAGCATTCACAAGCCTTGTCATCCAGGGCAGCCATCAGGGGGGTACAAGGAGTACAGCACTATGGGGCCCCACCAGCACTGTGCTCAAACAGATTTATTAGGGCAGGATGGTCTCCGGAGTGAATTAAGGGACATGGCTGGCTCCTTTCTAAGCAGCTGTCCCTGAGAAGTGGGGGGGGGGGGGAGCCTCCATGCTGAATTAAGCAATGTGGCAGCGAATCCGCCTCCACTCCCAAGATGTGGGGGGCACCACAGTTGCCACCATTTGCTCCTGTCCCAGCCGACCAACAAGCGCACTGCTTCCCGAGAGACGCGCCCGGCTCCAGGACAGAGTGCCGCGACAAGTCAGAGAGGCTCCCTGCTCCCAGCAGGGTCGGTGACATCACATAACTAATCACATCATAATGCTGTCAATGGAGAGAAACTGAAAAGCGCCAGTAAGAAGAAGCAGAGAGGAAGAGACGTAAATTAACTACTGCAGTGGTTAGACAGAACCGGGGTTAGACAGAACCGGGGACAAGGGGGTTGCTGGGTGTGGCTGGACAGAATGGGGGAGGGGTAAATGTTGGGTAGAGGAAGAAGGAGGGGGGCCCTGTCTATTACATTTCTACTGGGACCAGCAATTTCTGAGGGCCACTCTGTCGTCCTCTAAAGAGAGAATTGACAATTCACCTGCACACCTGACACCACTCATCCCATTATATTACTATAGTGCCATTTCGTAAAATCCCACGCGTAAGAACAATTTGAGACAAGTGCATTTCTATACTAAAGAGGTAGGTGCATCCTTTAACATTTAAAAAGCATTGCATACGTTAATCATGTGCAAATGCTTGAAATTGTTTCAGCCTTTACAATAATTTTCATAGATTTGCAACATAGCGATTTCACACATTAGCAATGCTGTTGCCTAATGTAAAATGTTATATGTCTGTTGTCTAGTTCCATGGTTGCATACATTTGCAGTGCAGATGTTTGTTTATAAAGCTTGTGAACGGCTTGTCTATGTCGTCTACTATGTATGCCTAAGCAGTACCATAGATTTGTAATGTGGTCCTCATTTTTCTTTATTCTAAGTAAATTGTCATGTTTCATAATTTTCCCGTCATTTTTAATCTCTCTCTCTCTCTCTCTCTCATTTAAATATATATATATATATATATATATATATATATAGTTATGTTACCGAAAATTTGTGATTACAAATCAATGCTAGTAGTAAGTATGTCTATATAGAAATAAATCTTTGTAGGAGACAACGCATACCCTTTCCACCCATGGTTCCTTACTCTCATTTTAAATTCACACAGAGAGCAAGAAGTCTCACACAATTCGGCGCATATGTCCAGTAGATCAGTTATAGAGCCGACTTTTGGCCTTTTGAAGGCCAGATACCGCTGCCTTGACCTGTCTGGTGGCACTCTTATGTATGCGCCCAATAGTGTATGCTACATAATTCCTGTGTGTGGTATTTCATAACATTGCTATCCTTAGTGGGTGACCATGGGTGGAAGAGGCAGAAGTTGCTGACCAGGAGGTGGATGAAGTCAATCCTGGTCCTCCAAATTTCCAAGATTCTTCTGGCTATAAAGAACCTGATTTCATCATACTTTACATGTAAGTACCGTTTAGGCTTTGCTTCAAATGTAATGCTTACAGTAAATGGACAAATAACCAAGGAAAGCATTTATTTTTTCAACATGGTGTATTAGGTGAAACAAACAACATCAAAAAGTGAAGAAAAAACCCACACGTGATGTGATAAATAACTACTTTGATTTCCACTGTCGTTTTTTCCCTGGCCAACAATTGTACTTGGTATTTTTTTTTATAGGAAAGTAGCTCTACAGACGCTGTTGTCAATTCAATTTCATTTTTGCTGTACTTGATGCGCCCTTACATAGATTATGAGCGTACATCCCTTCCCCTCCACGTTCCCTTCCTGAAATCGTAGGCTGTAGTAAGTGTTCTTTGTGCTGGAAGATGAATTGAACATTGCTGCGTTCTTTGACTTATGGTCCGAGTCTAGACATGCGCAGAGTAATCGTGTGGATTATACGCTCAAAATCTCCTTAATGAATCATGGATCAGAATCCTTATACTTCTAGAACTCACTTGTTGTCTGACATCTCTTGCTGCATCCAGCTTCCCTATTTGGTAGGAGACTAGATTATACCTGTAAATAGTTATCCAAAATCTAATGAGGTAAATTGACAAGTGGCCCCAATTCCTGCATTGGATCCGTAGTTTTCTTTCTGCAACTTCTTATTAGCTGGTGTCAAAACATCAAAGCAAACAAGTAGTGGGATTGGTGCAGTACAAAACAGACACCTCAATGATTGAGTGCCACACAATCTCTTGTATGTAAGAATGACAGCATTTTGTTTATACCCTTTCTTCCTCCAGAATTTGGCTTAAGTTGCATTTTCTACTTTAATACACACTTGCATGCAGTCCCAGAAAATCTGAGAGGCTCTTGAATTTTGGCAAATCTTCCCTGGCTCCTGTTAGAGTGTGCCACCCTCCCAGATGATGCAAATTGTGTTATTGCACAGTGAGAGCGGGTTTGCGTTGATGCAAATTGCTTCATCATGATGCACTTGTCTCTTGGTTGGACCTCCTCTCCAGGAGGTCCAGAAAGGAAGCAAGCATGCCTTAACAGATAAGTACAGTCCTTCTCACTCCTGCAGATCTCTTATAATACAGTTGTAAATATGTGAATAGTTCTCATGCTACTCACCATCTCCTGCACAGTACTTAGGAAAAGTCCAATTTCAAATGTAACAAAAAGATTTTATTAAACAAGAATATATTTCCTAGAACAAAAATAAGCGAGAGGGGGCGCCACATAGCATAATACTGTATATAAAAATACAGACTGATGTACCAAATAGTAGAAATAAGAATCACCACGTGGGTACAGACACACAGGTTAGGGTGAATCAACGAATAAGTGCACTCAGGGGTACCGGCACCATACAAATGTAATATGCGTACCAGATATAAAATCTTTAAAGCTTATCTGTTAGTATCCTGTGTCATCAGGAGCTCAGATTTTTCTCACAAGTCGGTGTTGTCTCACACAGCGATAGGGGTACAGAGCTGGCACTTATATTATCAATCCAACAGTCAATAACAAGTGGCAACAAAAGCTCCAGATTAAGCCAAAGAGTGAAGTAATAATCTGTCTTCTTGGAGCACATGTAATGTACAACCGATGGTTTATTCAATTTTGCTTCCAGCTGGTTTCCAAGGTCTCCAGGTACAAGCACTACAGGTGGCCCCGGAGTACATCCGCCGTTTATCCCGCAGGAGGAAAAAAATATATTTCCACTTACATTGCGTTGCACCCTTTCCACAACTCTCAGGCTTCAGACTCATAAACCGTGCTGGAAACACAGTCTTTTTATGAGGAGCTACCTACTTGGACTGGACAGGGTAGGGTCGTCTCCACCTGACTCACCAGCATAACTGGATTTTGTGGGCTCATCAAAGCTCTGGTTTCTTACATCTTTGGATGGGGTTCACTCACCATTTTCCCCCAGTTCGGGTCTTAGTGGGTTTTCAGCAAGTCCAAAAGGATCTCCAGAACCTTCTCCTGCTCTCACCAACTCTTCACAAAGGCAGAAAGGCACTATCTTGACTCTAAATGGCCCTTTTTGAGACACTGCTTCTCTCTGCTACAAAAGCAGTGGGTGGCATTTGGCCAGTGGGGTTGCCTTTTCCCTTTGCTCGTTAGCACTGGGTTCTGATGGGAGTGGCATCTCTCACACACCGTCTTTCACTTTTTGCTCACCCCGTTCCTCAAAGAATGGCAATATATAGCCTCAAGGTTGTGGCTCACTCTGCTGCTCTCCATATCTCATGCAGGAACACCATAGCCACAGCTTCTTCTCATACTAGCGTTCCCTTCTCCTCACTATCACCAATTCCTCTAGAGTTCAAGTGGTACCACCTTTCCCAATACCAGGTAAACTGTTGCTCCATATTCGGCCCGGGAAATAACCGTGGTGCTTACGCCATTTGTAATCTGTAATATCTTCTGGGATGTCTATTTGTACAGTCCCTTCAAAGCACTCATGAGGGGCATAAATCCTCTCAACAGATGGTTGCTGGGTCATCTCTTGATTATAGCCCTTGTTGTCCTTTGTCTAACCAGAAATGGTTAGACAAAGTGCCCCCAAGGGTATTGCTCAGACTGGATTCAATGCACTCAGTCACTGTGTCCCATGAGCACCAGCTTCACCTGACGTGCTGGAGCCTCCAGTTGGTTGCCATTTTGTAGCCCCCTGTCACTGTGTGTATTGTGGAAGTGTGTACTATAATGCACTTCTTCCGTACTCTCTTCCTCTTTTCTTTTGTTTGAAAAGGAGACGCCACGATCAAGACAGAAGCTGGTAAGATCAAGAAAGAAGACATCGGAGAGGAAAAGAGAAGAGAAAACGGTGAGAGCAAGAAAGAAGATGTCTGAAGAAACAGAAGATGGCAACAGACAGCACAGAGCCAGAGAGCTGCAGGATCAAGCCAGAAAACTCCTGACCTTAAATACCCCCTTCTTTCCAGTCTGTATCATTGCACTTCAGTAATTTGTTGTGGTTTTTCTCCTAGACTGTAGCGGCGTGGGAAGTCATGCTGAGGAGTCGGTACAAACAGTAGGTGGACCAATTGTGATGAAGATAAGAAGTTTGTGTGCGTCTGTTGTTTCCCACAGGTGCTATATTTTGGTGTAGTTGGCAGGATCACGATGGCCCACCTGGGGGTCCAGCATTGTTATCACAAAGAAAGAGGTGGAAGCCTTCCTGAACTACACCTTGCAGCGGCAAGTGAAACAGAAGAAGGGTGGATGTGTCCAGTGGACGAAGCTAAAAGAACTGCGGTGCTGGAAGTGCAATCATTCAGAACACTTAGCATGTGATTGTCCACAAGACGAGGAAGCCTTTCAAGAGTGGGAGGACGAAGAAGTCTGTGAAGAGTGGTCTCCCATTGAGATGGTCCCTGAAGTGGAATGTAGACCTGTGAAGACTCTCCAGTGGGACACGCTGTATACAGAGGTATGTGAAAATGCCTCCCCAGTGGTACATGAGAGGATGGACTCAGTAGATACCCCAGAAGAGGCGATAGGAGTAGAGTGCAGTGTCTCTACTTCTGGCCATCACCTCGGACACCCTCTTCCTTCCACTCTGTATCATTGCACAGTAATCTCCCCTAGACTGAAGCGAAGTGAGAAGTTATCATGAGGAGTCTGTACGGAAGGCAGGTGGACCAATCGTGATGAAAGTAAGAAAGTAAGAAGTTTATGCATCTGGCGCTACACTAGCTCTTTGGGCATGAGCATAGGTGTCTAGGGGGGTCCCGTACATGCATGTCTGACAACAATTTAATGTACTCAATTTAACACAATTTCATGGACACAAATATAGAAGTACAAATCAGATTGAAATGATTGACTGCCAGACCACCTCTTGTATGTTAGAATAACAACGTTTTATTTACACTCCTTGCTCCTGCTCTCGGCTTAGGGTGCAGTTGCTAGATTAATATATAATTTCAGTCTTTCTCCTCATTCTTGCACATTTCTTAGGTCACATTACCGATATGTGAACAGTTAGCATACTCCTCGCTCTTTACTGTACAGTACTTACAAATGTACAAATGTAATAAACAGGTTTTGTTACATAAGAATGTCTCTCAGGCATCTCTACTCTGCGCGATCTGCAAGAGAAGCACCTTCATTCCACAAATTGTAGTCTCTTCATTCATTCTCTAATATACAGGCTTTGATATTAATGTCAAACACTGATATTACATTACTCTTTAAGCCAGAAATTTGGTCTCCCCTTTAGCTATATTTTCCATATTTTTACAACTGAGAAATTTGTCTGTCTGTTCAATTTTCTAGGTCATCACCAAAATTCAATTATCCATTACTAGGGGGTCCTAGTGATGCAAGGAATGCAGGGATTTATCTGTCTTTTGCAGACTACTATTAGTAAAGCACAATTAGACCTACAATCCGTACCAGTTGTAGTGAAGTTGGAGTAAACCCTGAGAACTAGGATGAGCGTAGATTTTTTTATTCCCCGAAGGTAGTTCCCCCTGCTGTGAATTAGTATGATGATCCAGGTCTTCATCATATACCAAACCTATTTTATTGTGTCCTTCTTACATTGGGCACTCGTATGACTAGAACTAGATGTTCCAGCAGAGCAGAACTGGATAAAGGCTTTAGGGGGCCCAGGGCACTTAAGACAGTGGGCCCCTATGGTCTAATACACATAAAGATAGTGTTGCCCATATACAGCATTACCTCACTCATATCTCTCACATTGTCCCCTATTTCTCTCTGATTGTTGTCCCTCCTCCATATGTTGGTGTGAGTAGACAATGTCTCCTAGCAGCAGCACCTAGCCCTCTACAAGCGCTACAGCGTTCTCCAACTCTGTGCTGCTCTTTCCTACCTGTTCTTGCAGTCTTGACTATCTGCTGCTGCTGGTGGTGTCTTCAGGTCAGTTGCTGATTGGTTGGATCCTGGAATGTTGGGGCCCTGTTTGGAAAAGAGACAGTTATTATTCACCTCCTGGAAAGCAGAGCAATGAATAAACACTAGGCCGCCCTATCCCATTAAATTAATAATACCCATGTTTAAATCAATAGTGTTTAAGTTTAATAAATAGGCCTCCTTCCCCCAAACCAGCCCCAATATTAAAAGCATTCACTTTATGTACATGAATCCTCGCACAAGCCCTCACATTAAATTAATAGGATTCCCATTAAACATTTAGATCTATTAGCATAAATAAAATAAATAAAAATAAAAGTGTCTATTTTCCCAACCAGACCCATATTTTTTACAGATTGGGCACTATAAAAGTCATGTCAAACGCCCCCCACCACAATTTTTATAGATTAGGAGCCAGAACATCCATGTCTAACTCCACCTGTAACTTTTATAGATTTGGTGCCAGAATAGTCATATCAAAATCCCCCTACACTTTTATATTGTATAGATCTGGCACCAGGCTTTGTAAGACAATCCCCCCTATGTTGTTTTGCTGATAGTTTGCTGAATATCGTCATCAATCATCATCATCAACATTTATTTATATAGCGCCAGCAAATTCCGTAGTGCTCTACAATTGGGAACAAACATTAATAAAACAATACTGGGTAATACATACAGAGAGGTAAGAGAACCCTGCTCGCAAGCTTACAATCTATAGGACAATGGGAATTTGAAACACAAGGGCACGTGCTACATCATATTGCACACTGGACCAGCTAGAATGCAAAGGTAAAAGTATTGAGTGAGCTGTGTGTGTGGCAATGTTGGTCAGAGGGTTGTTGTCTTGTGTTAGCTGTGTAGAGGGTGGTAATAGGGTAATCTAGGGAAATTAAGATGGTGGTTGAGGAATATCATAAGCTTGTCTGAAGAGGTGGGTTTTCAGAGAACGCTTGAAGGTTTGAAGACTATATATATATATATATATATATATATATATACACACACACATACACACACACACAGTACATATATAAAGAGGAGGTAAAATATATGAAAAATATATTGATTATTAGGAACATGCATCTATACCCCCGCTAGTAGTGTATTACTTTATTTACAGACTCCTGTCCACTTTTTCTTCTTTCCTCTACTTTTATTTCTTCCTCTTCTGTGAGTTCCTGTCAGTAACAGTCGGATCTTTTGCACTGACTGCTTTGCGATATAATAACGTCATGTCCATAGCGCTTCAAGGCCTTGCAACATGGGCTGAGGCACCATTGGCACCATGCTTGGTTCATCCGGGTACCACCTGAGAGAGAGGGGGGCCCGGGGAATGCTCCCCCTTAATCCGGCACTGCAACAGAGATCCAGATTTCTTGCATCTTACATGGGCTGTGTTTGAAGCAAAGATCACGTACATTATCCTTATGGAACATTCGGATTAACAACACTTTACCATGTAAAAGACTTCTGTCAAGACATCACTAATGTACAATATATATATTAAATGTATTTTCTCTCTTTTAGTTCGGCCAGACGTGAAGGTCTCAGGTCACCAGTCAGGTGATATCACAAAGCTCCAATGTCTGGTCTATGGGTTTTACCCCCGAGCTGTGGACGTGAGGTGGATGAGGAATGGGAGAGACGAGGTTCCCTCAGATGAAGTTAAACAGATCCTCCCCCACCCTGACGGCACTTATCAGACCAGAGTCACTGTGGAAGTGATACCCAGGGATGGGGACAGTTACTCCTGTTATGTGGATCACAGCAGCCTGGAGGAGACACTCAGCGTTCTGTGGGGTGAATATTACCAAGCGTGGGGAATATACAGCAATCTATAGGATTTGTTTGAATTAGAGAAAATTTGTGATAGACCAGTGGTTGCAAACCTACTCAAATTTGAGGTCTTTGCATGTGGTCCTGATCCCTGCATGTGCATTACATTTTTCCCAAATTTTGCTTAAATAAAGATAAACAAGAATAATACATTCCATATTCATACTTTAGTAATAAGCCACCTATAAATGACCGGGAATCTTCACTGGGAAGTTACTGTGAGCCACCAATAGGTCTTCACTAGGGCAGTTTGAACCACCAAAGAGCATCAGTAGCACCAAGTATTTGCACTCCTATAAAAACTGTCAGACAGCTTGTACAAGAGGCATTATGTCAAAGTGCTTATAGACACTTGCTCTGACAGTTCCCTTGTTGCTAGATTCCAGGTCACAGGTTGGCTATGAAGACTAACTCCCCAGGCTGGCACTTCTCACTGTCACTATGTTTTCCAAGTCATTGGCCGATCGTAGTTGCAGTAACTAATAAAAGCCACTTTTTTTCATCGGTAAGTAATAAGCCACCAGTAGTAGTAATGTCCAATAAAATGTGAGCATACACCAGGTTTGGGCCCAGAACATCCCTCCTGAGTTATTACTTTTTTGGGAAAAGCTTTATCACATATTTCGTATGGACAGGATTGGAACCTCCTTACAGAAGGATTCTAGAGAAAATTACCTTTTTGATATTTGGAAGAGTTTGACTGACCTTCTTCCTTGTGATCTTCGTACACAAATTTGGAAGTTTCCACTACACGACATGGTTTGAGTTGAGGATGAGTGATAATAAACCTTCTATTGCATTGTCCACATTTTGGTAGCCACCTTACATTTAGGAGTGGAGTGGCCCATGTCTCTGTTAATGCTATTTGTTATGTACTGCAGTCGTCTGGAGATGACAGCTGGCTGCACTAGACGGCTTTGATATTTGTTAGACTCTGCACAACGCAGAGAGGTCACGCTGCATAACGGAGGAGGACGGAGTGCGGTGTGCCCTCCATCCTTCCTCTGTGCCTCTCCTTCGAAGGATGGAGGGCCACAGATGTGGCCCCTGAAGAAGGAGATGTTGCCTGTCACTGTCATAAACCAAAGGAAACAATGGAAAAATGAAAATAAGTAGGATGAGTTACATTATGTCACTAATCCAGTGTTTTAGGCCCCCAACCACTGGTGTACTAAGTAGGTTCAGGTTTAGGTCTAAGTTTATGGGAAACTATATCTGAAGAATTGACTTTAAAATAATATGGATAAATAGCAAAAAAATAATATTTAAATGTTTGTTAAGTACGCTATAATGTACTTTTTTAAATATGCAGAGAACATGGATATCATCATCACCATTTGTTTATATAACGCCCCTAATTCCGCAGCGCTGTACAGAGAACTCACTCACATCAGTCTCTGTGTCCCATTGGAGCTTACAGTCTAAATTCCCTAACACACACACACATACTAGGGTCAATTTGATAGCAGCCAATTAACCTACCAGTATGTTTTTGGAGTGTGGAGGGAAACGGAACACCCGGAGGAAACCCACGCAAACATGGGGAGAACATACAAACTCCACACAGATAAGGCCATGGTTGGGAATTGAACTCATGACCCCAGTGCTGTGAGGCAGAAGTGCTAACTACTAAGCCACTGTGCTGCCCGTGCTTTTTAACCTCAGAAATTATGTAGAAACACCAATTTAACCCTTTATAAAGAGTTCAACTACCAGCACTAATTAAAATGCTAATTAAAGCTACTGTGGCTGACATCCTTCTGTCTCTTTTTAGTCAGACAAGAGCCTAACATGTCCTACTCTTAAAACATGTTGTACAGTCATCTATGGTATTCTTAATTATGTATAATTCTTTACCGTACAAAGACAAGTGGAGAATAAAAAAAGATGGCAGCAGAATCATTATTAGATGTTGGCTGGTATAGCGAAGTGTAAAATACTATACTTTGTTCTAGACGAAGCAAAGAAGACGTCACATGAAGACATTCAAATTGGGCTCCAAACATGGCAACTCTACACCGGTCTTACAGACTTTCTGGCGAAGTCAATTCAATATTTAAGGTAATACAAAGGAGGAGATGACATAACAATATTCAATTTGGTTTATTTTATTTTTACTTTTATTTGACCCACAGATCTTCTCCAGATGATCAGGAAGAACAGCGGTATAATATGACAACCAGTGAAAACATCCCAAAAAATCCAGGAAAGGATGAGATAAGCCGAGAAGTCTATTTCTACAGTCAGCACCTCATGACGCGGTTCAGTGCGCTGACACAGAAGCAGTTTAGACAGGCGCGGATGGAGATCGAAAAGATTTTGTTTGAGATTGAAAAGAAATAACCCTAACAAGTTTGTTAGAAATTGTATACATTTCAGCTTATTTTCCTTAAGCCCTATTTGCACTTACACTTCACTTGTTGCTGTCTAAGTTACATGTAAGAGCTACATTGAGTATATTAGCAAGAAATAGAAAACAAAGTACAACATTTGAAACAAATGAGCCAATTATTGCTTTTGTGAACTATTACCACTATTATATAATAAACTGCTGCAACACCTTAGATAGCCGCAAACATTAATCTTCATTATCCATGCTATGCATTTATGGAAATATTACAAACAACATGTTTCGTATTTTGGAATATTTCATGACGTGTTGGAGAAGGTGTCGCTCACATGAACTGTAAAGTCATGAAAAGCAGGTAAAAATGTACATACTGGGGCTGATGTAGAGATGTCCACAATTACACAACAAAATGCAGGCGCAAGTTGCGTTCACTAAGAAAGCCGCAATTGCAAGATACATGTAGGTCGACACCAGTAGCATGTGCGGCTGGTTTACACCAGGCATGAGTACCGTACACTTACGCCCATGATTTAAACCATTTGTTTTGTTTGCAAAATACACATTTCCTACCAGGGATCAATAAAACTTCAAATACCTCCCTAATACATCAGTTATAAAATAACATCCTGTATTGTGTAAAATAAACTAATTTGCTTATACATGCATACAAAAATATCATATACGCCCGAACATGAAGAAAGCACCAATCAGTGCATTCGCAAACAGCCAGTCACAAGTGGTTCACTAATGCTGGTGACCATGGTCATCGCCTGCTACTTGCACCTACGCTTGACCAAATGCACATAATATGGCTTTCACAGGAGTATATATGTCCTAACTTTACTCAGCCTACGTTAGAACGGCCCTTCCCTCTCCCGTCGCGCCTCTCCAGGCGCAGGCTGGCGTAAGTGTCACAATTGCGCAAATAGGCGCATATGCGTGTACCCACTTTTCTGGGCATGCGCAGAGCTGTTTCACGCAAGATGTACTATGCTAACTGGTGTAGTAGTCAGCCTGCATCAGACCCTCTGTGATTGCAGTGGTTTTGGTGGAGGGGAACCAGGCTAGATGGTATTGGGCTCAAGGATGAATGGGCCATAGACCTCATTAGGAGTGGGGCCACCTGAGTAACTATAGTCATCTTTCTTCATTGAGACCTGGACACTGAATCTGGGTGACCCAGGTTGTACCTGGTATAAAAGGGGGCTGTCCAGCTGTACTTCCTATTGGCTGGCCCCTCCCCTGAAGTCAGACACCTAATTTACTGCCCCTCCCCTTCCTTCCCTCCCCTCTTCTCTACTGCTGCATTTATTACCATTACTACATGACCATATGGCTTCTAAAGCAGAGGTAAAACCTGTGGTTCAAATAAAAACATACCCCAGCATATAGTCAGCATTTAAATAGAATTCACTCATATTTATTATATTACGAGTTATATCATCCAAGTATTAAATATGTCAAGAAAGTGGTCAGTATATGGTGAGTAACTACAAATAATAAGTTGAACGATAAATTGCCCGGGGGATCTTTTTAAATCATTATTATCATTATTATTATTATCATCATCAAAAAATCACATTAACTGATGTAAAATAGATGTCATAATAAGTGATAGAACTCTATAAAAACTGCCAATATCACCATAAATAAATGAAGAGCTATAGACAAATAAAAATGAATACACATACATGTTTTGTAGACGCTCTCACTGTGATTATATATGTCGCTTACTTTCCTCAGAAAAAAATAAATCTATATATATTGATGAGTCTTTTGGTTTAAAGCTGCACTTTAAACCAAAAGAAGCCAACTTTGGAGCAGTGACCGGTACCATAGACAGAGGGTAGTTTCCAGGAACTGGGGGAAACCTGTCACCACCATGGATCTGTAAACTGGGGGAGTCGGGGGGGGGGGGGGGCTGTTAATCTGTAAAAACATAGTTTTGGTTGTATAAAGAGGAGGGAAGAGCAAGGTATAAGAATTGATATTGTGCCAGATTACGAGTAATGTGTAACCCATATTTCTTCTTGTGGTCTGGCATTTTTTGGTAGAATGTCCATCTATCTAGCCCCTCCCCGAGATTAATTACTGGGGTCCTCTGTTTGGAAAGCTAGGCCCTATGCTGTAATTCGCACCCTGCTACTCTCTACTATGCTATGCCCTACTTCTTGCTGGTTGTGGCAGGGTGGAAGACAACAACACTGCTGGAAAAATAAAGACAGGGACTGCAGAAATCAGGAGGGTCCAGCCTCAGCAATGCAAGGTGCAAGAAAAACACATGTGTTGGGTCTGCATACAGTTACTGGCATTTGAATAGGTGATGGGGGCACTGGAGCTCAGTGCTATTATTTTACGATGTACTGCCCATGAACAATATTTTATCTTTAAAATACCAAGGGGGTCTGGTAGAGTTGACGCACGCCTGTTTTTGCTGCATAAAATACATATTTCCTTATTGTGTATGCTCGGCAAAAAATGTGTACGCATATATCTGCATGCAAATTTTGTCGCATCTCACAATTATGACTCCTTGCCCTTGGCATAATAGAGTGGTGCCAGTCAGCGTAAGCTGAGTACAGTAAGGGTATGTTCACGTATTCACAGAGCGACTGAGGTAGACCTGGATGCACTTACACCTGCCATGAGGCCTATCTCTTGCGGGGCTGGAGGGCTGGTGTAGCGAGAAGCAATGCTGATGACGATCAGCAGCACTCTCTAGTCAGTTCTGACTGTTTGCGTCTTGAACCCTCAAGATGAAAACTCAATGGACACTATTGTCCACAGGAGGACTGAGGCATTCAAGAACTTCAAACCAAACTCTGGCCGACTAGATAGATAAGTGACACTGACAGATGAATATCAGCACACTCCAACAAGTTCCTAAACTGGACTAAAGGGGAGTAACCTGATGCATGTAATGTATGCCACCAGCTACTAAATAAACCTATAGAACTGAAGGCCCAGTCTTCACCTATAGCAGCCCCTATTTCCCATATAGCTGGTACTCAGTTATACCAGGCTCTTGTGCAATAGTACAGGTTTATAATTATAGGCTGGTGCATACAATAAATATAGAAGACTAAACTCTGAAACAAAATAAACAGAAAACTATAAGGTATAACCAAACTGAAGTCAGTAGGTAGGAATAACTGTAACAAATGGCAAACCAGAGTAACTAAGACAAACTGTCGTCAGTGAAAACAAGTAAGTAAGTATAACTGTAACAATCTAAAGTCAGTGCAAGATAAGCTGAAGTCAGGGCGGGCAGCAGACCAGAGTATCCTATAATGAGCCAAGATCGGTGATGTCAGATTTTTGCAATCTCGCCTATCAGAACAACCTCTATGTATCTTGTCGTTTATCCAGTGGGTACCAGGCGGTTTACAAAAACTCTGCTTCATACATCTCACAATTTGCATTCCTATAGTGGCTAAAAATCAGGACGAAGATTTGTAATGTAGCGCTTTAGAAAATGACGATTGACCAGAGGATTGCGATCAGTTCACCCTTTCATCTGACAACAGTTCATCAGTCTCTAGAAGTAGAGGGTTATCCGACACGACTCCTTGCGGCTGAGGAGGCAGGATGGGGGAGAGAACGGACGTTCCAAAGTCGGTCAATTACACCTATTAGGAAGCGTATGGTTTTGCACCTGCTATAGAGAAGGTGCAAATACTCACTGATGATGATGATGATGATGATGATGACGTTAGCCAAGCACCTGCGCAGCTGATGCAGATGCATCTCGTGATGTTGAGGGCTCTACATATGGGTGGAAATATGCTATTCTTTGTGCTTTCCTTCTTTAACATTAATTTACTCCCATTTTGTGCTCAACTCTACATCAGCCCCTTTGACTTCACCCGCTGGAGCGCTAGTTATGTTCATCGGGGCCAGTGACAAGGGTCTGGACATTGAGAGCAGATTCAGCACATATTTTATATTTCTATTTTTCAACACCCGGTTAAATCTGTCAACACTACCTGATGATTGTGAATGGTATGAGGTCTGCACATGTGGATTAATGCATCATACTACACATGGTAGCATTATACTATGCACAAGGGAATGCCCCCACCCAACCAAAGAACCAATAAACACATACTAGTACATACTGATACAATTGGTACTTCAGCTATTGGTATGAAATCACTTTGTAGATTCAAAAAATTGTCCATCAGTAGATTGCAGGTGAGGTTGATGCAGGCTAATACAATTCAAAAATAATTAAGCTTATGGGTTTAACATAGTTTAAGTAGTAAACACGTCTTATCAAACTGGTTTTAGCTGCCGGACAGGGGGACGTACCTCTGCAACACAGAAAATCCTACTTATTAAAATGCATTTACACGATCCACATAATAAACTCTTTATTTGCCCTATCAGCTGGCTAAAGCTATAGGTTTTTGCAAATTGTCCAATCAGGAGGTTATGTATATTGGGACGTAAGTCCGACTCGTAAGCACAGAAAACGCCTTTTAGAACCACGTCTATAACAGAGGTAGAGGATGCCATGGATTCCCACATGGATACAGGTGAGCAATAAAGAGGGTGTTGAACGGATGTTTTTATTTCAAATAAATGTATTTTTAAAATTGTGGGTATGGGTATTATTGACATTTATTATTTGTGCACTGCAGGACCCAGTGGGCCCGGTTGCCAGGGCATGCTGGCACTTATAGTTCACCAAGTGCCTGCATGCCCTGGCAGTCATGGGTATGCTGGCACTTGTAGTACTACAGTCGCCAGCATGCCCAAGCATATGGTGGCCTGGACATGCTGGGAGCTGTAGTGTACGTTATAAGCGTAAATTGCGTAAAACTGTACATGAGGCCCAAGTTGCAGAGATAACCACATCACCTTCAACATGTACAAACGTTTATTTGTAAAATAAAAAAGTGCAAGATATTAAATATTGTGAATATATTATCTGTACAAAATAAATAACAGTTCTAAACCATTTAAGAGCTCGTACACATTGTCAGTGTGTTCCATTACATTATACACAGTAATATAAAATAAGGACACATTGGCATTCATACCAAATTCAGGACAGAGCATAAATACAATAAATTAGTGTATGCTATTTACATGTCTTCCTTTGCTATGACTACATTTGTATCTATATGTGTATAGTGGGGCAATTTTCATTGTAATCAAGTATCCCTATTTTTATGTACATCCATATAATGGAGCGCACCACTTTACATCAGGTAAATGGAAACATGGAGTGCATAAGAGCATTAACTGTGTTTAAACACGGAAATTAAGCAATTGCCCCATATTGTTTCTAGTGATGGCCACAGCGCCCCCTGTAGGACACTATGAAAGCTGTATCTCAGTCAATAAGAAAAAGGTATCTGGTTATGTCTGGTGCGTCGGACAATATGGAGACTGATGAAGATTCAGATACCAGTCTGTCGCCTCTGACTTGTATATCTCTAGAGAGAGAAAATATGTCAGTGTTATAAATAATATTAGAATAATTAAAAAGAATGCAAGTATTCATTACACAAAGCAAAGCATTGACTTACAGGGAAAAATTATAGTAACAATTTTAATAAAAGCTATTAGAAATTTTAACCAACCAATAACATTTGTTTATGGGTGGAGTCCAATGAGTTATAATATAATTTTAAGTTTTCAGTGAGATCAAGGTAATAATAGCTAAGAACAGTACAGGTAGTGTCAGGAATCACATTGAAACTTGCAGGATTCAGCGGCCGGACAAATTTGACACCACCTACATGGAGATGCGGAGACTAACGAGGGGTAGGTGTTCGACACACAGCCCATGACTGGCAGGAGTTAGGAGTCTAAAATAATGAGAAGCAGACAAGATGGTAGATAATCTGGAATTCACTGGCATCGATGAAATAACCAGGACACACTGGCGTGGGTTGAGTAACATGGACACACTAGGCACAGGAGGTAAGTATACTCAGGATACAACTGGAGCCAGGATCAAGGGTCAGGAACTAGACTGAATCTTCTGTCACCCTCTGTCAGATGGGCCATATATATAGGGGAGGCATAGGAAGGCAGGAGCCAATCAGCAAAGACCCTATGTGATATATAGAACGGGCATGCCCGAAGAATCCACGATGCCGTCCGCCAACTGACGGAGTGGCGGTGGTGCCGGAGGGGTAAGGAATCCCTGGTACTGCCTGTGTGCAGGTAAGATGTGAGCCTGACCCCAGAGAGCAATGCATGAATTATATTATATTAAATTGCTAGAAGCGAGATAGGAGGCGGTATAAGTTGAAGTTGTATGACTCTCATAAGCAATTATTGTAAATTGAGTATAATTGTGACTGCAAATTTGTTTGTGTTTAGAGTAGAAGGTACCAATTTAAAATGGACATGATCATTTTGCCAAAAGTGTGAACCACCTGTTATATGCCTCTGCTCTCTTGGCCGGCCTGTCAGTACGTACTTATTAAAAGAAATCGTACCTACTAGTGTAAAAATGGTTTGTTAGGAAAAAATATTCCATGATGGGAATGCATTGGCGTAGTGAAGACGAACACACTGAATGAGGGTTACCTCCTACCTTTTCTCTCATATAACTTAGTAGTTAATATCTCTCTTAGACTTATTGCGCAGTTTGATGTAAGGCGCTGTGTTATCTGATGAATTGCAATAATAATCATGGCACCAGATGCTGCATCAAAGAAATGCAACATATCATTTAACTTATTAGCCCCATGTTTATGCCACTCCATATATGATGTGCAGATGAATTAAGGATCACAGGTAGCAAGTCATAGCTATTGAAGTTCACATACTGACCCACAGTTTGCAACTGTCTCATCCTCAGAACACTATGGGAATGTGTTTAAGTGTGAAAGTTTACTGTGCTGTGAATAAAACTACATACTTTTATTTCATAGTGGTAGCCTTACCATAAGCCTCCAAAGATTTATACACTAAATATAGCTCTAGAAAAATCTTCTTTTTAAAACTCAACTGTAGATATAATTTTATGTCCCTTTAGTGTGTTTACTCATTTGTGTATATCCTGTTCGTACTCACCCTGTGAATAAATACTCCCAGCACAGCCATGCAGATAAGAGTAACAACGCCACTGATTGACAGGTACAGATAGGTGTCTGTGAGCGCTGTATCTGGGAACATAGGGAGATACACCAGAAAGAGTGGTCATTAGTCTTTGTCAACTGTTGATGTGTTTTGCTGTTGACGAAAAATATTAGTATGTTGCCCCATGTGATTTATGGAGGGTAAATCCACAAATACAAAGTCTAGATATAATGTATAGATGTAATATCTGCTGGTGTGGTAAGGCATTGCCCACCAAACAAAAAAGTATTATTAAAGCTGTAAAAATATTTCAGTTTCTTATTCCCAAATAAACAAAGTAAAACTTACCTAACTTTACAACAAGTGTCTTCTCCAGGCTGCTGTGATCCACATGACAGGAGTAACGCTCCTCCTCCCCGGCTGGCACTTCTATGGTGACCCTGGTCTGATAGGTGCGGTCAGGATTGGGGAGGATCTGTTTGTCCTCATCTGAGGTAACCTCGTCTGTCTCGTTCTTCATCCACTTTACATCTACAGCTCGGGGGTAAAACCCGTAAACCCAACAGTGAAGCTTTGTGACCCTATCTGACTGGCGACTGATAATCTTCACCTCTGGGGGAACTGATATGAGGAGAAAGTAGGTGTTACATTTATTGGATTCCCTTAAGGATGATTAGAGACATAATCATATCATCCTCCCTTATGACAAGATGGAACTTCTGTTGGCAACAATGAGACTCATAACAAGTCATATAACTTGGCTGGAGGAACCTTTCTTATTCATGATAAAAATGACCAAAGTGGAAAAAGTTCTGAGCTCCTATATTAATTTATCAGTACAATCAGACAGTCATGAGCATAAATTGCTTTTTCTCCACATCTGGAAACATATTAGAAAGGTTCTGTCAGGAGGTGGAAATACAGATTACTCTCTATGGGGTATTCAGTCCCCATTGCCTCAAGGTTTAGTAACAAACCTCTTAATTTCTTTTAAACCAGGAGAAACAAAGGCTAGCTGTACTGGTAAGTACTCTGTGTAAATGCTCATGGAATATACAATAATAACAAAGTATAAAACCAAGAGATATATACAATTTTAGGAAAAAGCAAAAACACACTTCGATCAGTGGTGAATGTTAGATTAATAAAAGCAAATGTCTGGTTAATCTGGGTTGCATCACCTTTTAGAACTTTGTAACAGGTTATTGATGATGTCAAGCCTTTGGCAACAAACTTTTCTTTTTCCTGAAATGTAAAATGATGTACAGTGGATCCATGATTAGTCATGCTCCAAACAACAGTGGAAACGTTTTCTATTTGTGGAAAATTGTGCCTTTTCCTAGTTTTTTTGCAATATAGGTTGGAACCTTATATATTCAATCTTTATCTTCTGCTCATCTTTTATATCTACAGTTTTGAAGAAAGCCACTTTCAGCCAATCAACCCATCAGTATTTCTAAAGCAGTACAGACTATTCCACAGGTTGTGAGAGGCATTGCAGTGTCTACTCGTATGATTAGTGAGGACAGGACTGCATGTGACACGGGTAGTGTCACCATGTGAGGAGGGGAGGCAAGCGGGAAGCCACAGACTAATTAGTGGAAGGAGCAGGGTACTCCAACAGCACAGAGTTCTGATACAAGGTGCCTGACAAACTGATTTGAGAAGATTGTGGAGTAAAATGTATCTTTATAAGATGTTCATATGTTCCACTTGTTTTTAATATCAACCTAAATTTCACATGGCCACTAAAGAAGAGTATCAGTTATTATCAATGTTCCAATGTGTATCACTGTTGTCTTCACTTACCTTTTCTCTCCCATTCTTCTTCACCATGTCTCAAGTAATCACTTATCCACTCAGGACAATCTGTCTCAATACAAGCCTTGGTCCTCTGAATCCAAACCTGCTGATGGTTCCATATCTGGGTTACCAGCTCTGCTTTCTGTGACACCGGTATGAACATCATCAGATCCTTGTCAAAAGTAATCAAGACCTGTCCGTCAAAACCAAACTCTTTGGAGCCAGTAATCAAGCCAACTTCATGCAGATGACAGGACCATTTTATCTGGTATGTGTAAGAGTTTGATCGTCCTGTAATAAAAAACAAACAAGTCATTACTTAGGTTTACTTTGGCATTTCTAGTATTAGAAAAGAGTAAATCGGTTTTGTCTTTTTTCGGGTTTCATACAAATATTACTGACATATAGTTTTCTCAAGAAATCTGCTAAATAAATCACAGTACATTAAAGGACGATTAAGGACTGTAAGATTGTGCTGGTAACTACATTGCTAGGCAAACTAGTAAAGGGTTGGGGGTGTATTGACAAGCCAGACATGGCGGCACTGTGTGCCTGATTTAATGACCTTAATTAGGAAACATGTATTGTATTCTTATACCTTAAGAACCTACAACACAGAGGAAAGCCAAACATATCCCTGAAGCCTGAGGCTTTTCTGGGGGTATAAGAAGAAACAACAGAGAGCAGTTCAGGGCCAGCGTACTGACCATCAGAGTGTGATGCTATCTGTCAGGCTGGTGTAGGGAGTAATGCTCCTGCCAGCTGACTGAAGAATGGCAGAAGGATCAGAGCTCAGCAATCCTGGGACTTGTGCTAAGAAGCGTAGAAAGAGTTGGTAACAAAGTTTAAGCATATAGTCAGATTTCCCAAGGTAACCATAATGGGACTGGTATTGTGTTGAATGAACCTGTAACAATTACTTCTGTATATTTGTTGGTTTTGTGCCAGTTGTTATTCTGTCAGTAAAAGCTGCCATTGGTTAAGTTGGATATCTGCCTGGGTGTCAGGCGCCGTCCGCACGGCCGCCTGACTGTGTGATCGCGCGTCTGGTTGCTAGGCAACCAGACGCGTCATTTCCGGATTCCCCCTGCCATCCATTTCCCCCGCAGTATGACGCGCCCCGTTGCTAGGCAACGGGACGCTATGTATTCCCGGCGGCAGGCATGACAGCGCTCAGCGCTGAAGCTGATTGGATCCTCACATTATTTAAACCCCTTCCTGTCCTCTAGTCAGTGCCAGAGTATCAGGTCTTCCTGCCTCCAGCGTTTCTGTGTACCAGTTGCTATATTGTTCCTGACCTTCCTCGTGCTGCCTGTGACCCTTTTGACCCGGACCGTTTGACCACCCCTATCTGGATTCTGCCTTTGTACTGCGCTCCCTGAAGATTACCGACTCGGCTTGCCTCACCATTCTTCTGGATTTCCCTTTTGTACCTCCTCTACCTGAACGTTGCTGAACCGGCCTGTCTGACACCCCCTTGTATCTCGCTGTGGACTCTAGGAAGGACCGCGACCTGCGTGTCCCTGCAGCGGAGTCCATACTTCCTTGCGGGGGTTCCTGGTGAATACCAGGGGCACGTTAGACTCCGCGCCTTCCTCTGAGTTGCGCCAACAACAGCAGGTACCTTCTACCAGTCATACACCCACTAACAGTCGTGACACTGGGTGTGAGTCTTCACCTACATACAGGGGAACTCGGTCGGTTGTTCAGCCTCGGGAGACACTGTTTCTTCACAGTAACCTATATGCTATGAGACCCCTAATGATCTGGTAGCTTTATTAGGCTCTCAGTGCAATTCATAAATTGCCAGTTATAGAGTTTGCTACCCTGGTGTTCATGTTCTGTGTTATTATAGTATGTTCATGTTTTAACCCTGCTAGTTCAATGATTACTCTGTCTGCCACCTGTACTCACTGTGCTTGTTTAACATTTACTCTTTAAATGCTGCCTGCACTGACCTCAGATTGTTATAGGATAGTCTGATCTGCCGCCTGCCCTGACTTGTCCTGCCTCTTCTCAGTTACTCTGGTTTGCTGTTTGCACTGTCTTCAGATTGTTACAGTTATTCTTGTCTGCTGTTCTCATGACTTCAGCTTCTTACAGGAATTCTGGCCCTTGCATGGACTTCAGATTGTTACAGTTATCCCTACTTATTACTCACACTGACTTCTGTTTGGTTATACCTTGGTTTTCATAGCATGTGTATATATTGCAATTCTCTAATTTGCTGTTTAGTATTATCAAGGAACCTTCTTCTATATTTGTATGCACCTGCCTATAAATATAAACCTATATTATCGCACAAGACCGGGGAGCAGGTGAATACCAGTGAGCATATTCAGCCCTACGGGAAATAGGGACTACTATAGGTGAAGACCAGACCTTCTTTTCTATAGGTTTATTTAATAGTTGGTGACATACGTTACAACTTCATGCAATTTGCTAAAATTTATGCTTCTCCTTTTTGTCCCATGCAAAAAACCCAATGGGGCAGGACTGAATGTATATGACTGGAACATTTAGGAACACAACTCTTGTCGCCCTAAGCCCCACCCCACACGCTAGCCACACCTCTTCTACTAGAACATTCCGTTAACTTGGCAGGCCTGGTACAGAGCTCACCATAGTGGCTATATAGTAAATAAAATGCCTACATTTAGAAAGGTTAATGGATACAGCACATACTGTTTTTTTGGAGGAAACATAGAAAAACTCAGACTTTTATTTTGGTTTACAAAAAACATTATACCAAACATAAAGGTGGTTTATATTCAAACGCTTTCCATGAGCCAGATGCAGTACTGGTGGACTAGATATCTCCAAGTTGTAAAGTCCCAAATCTGAGACCCTCTCAGTTCTACTAGTTGGGAAAAGAGTTCTCTCTCTAAATAATATTTTTACTTGCAGTTTTGGAGTTTTACTTTTCACTGTCATATAAAAAAAACTGTCAATCTGAGTATAAAAACACCAACAATACTGTAATTATCTCTTCGTTCCTCTGTGATTGTTGCAATGAACATTTTTTAAAACTTTTTGAAGGTTTGCGGTATGTTTTCATCTTCCCATTTGTTTAAACTTGCACCATTAGGCATCAAATCAAAGCATATGTGAAGACGGTGATAAATTTCAAAAGGAGAATAAATAATTAACACCACATTCCCAATTACGGTGAAAATAATCTATCACTCTATCCGGTCCCCAACATCAACCTTTGGTTCATGCTCTCTCCGGCCAAATGCTGGGTATATGTGAAGCTACAAAGGGGGGTCGTGGCTGTCTGGACCATAATGAAGTAGCACATGGCTTTTAGCTTACTAATGCTTCTTCCGCTCACATCCACGGTAAAAACTTTTAAGGAATGATTGTTGCTTTAAGTGTTGGAACAAATGTATATGTGTTACCGTATTACAGACTCAGGAAATGTTGCGGGAACAGGTAATCCTTACCATGTGACATGTTGAAAAGATCCTGTATGAGGTTTGCATGCTGCTGGTTTTCAATCTCATGGCGTTGTCCAAACATGTTATGCATTTCCCAGTGCTCTGCCCTAACATGCTTCTCCAGCCACGGGAACATGGGCTGTATACGGTGCGTGTCACTGCTGTAGGCCATGATCTTTACATCATCCAGATACATATCATATGCATACACAGGCAGCCCAGGACTGGGGGCAGGGACTGTGGTAGAATAGTATATAAGGGTGTGTCTTCCTAAAGACAAGATGAAATGACAAGAAGTAAACATCAGAATGATAAGTGGTAATGTATACATGTTAAATGTTTGTAATACATAAGTATCTGGCATGAATTTATAAAGACATGTTTAACTGACTTACCCTCAAGCCTATCCCTGCATATGTTCAGTCCCAGACTTACCCTCTATCTATTTCATATGCCCTCTGTTAGCAAGCCTCTATTCTAACACTGTGCAGCTTATCCAATGCCATAGACAGAGACTTTTATGTACCAACAATACCCAGGAAGAGTCTGGTGATGGTGAGACTCAAACGGCGAACTCTGGTGTACAACAGGGCAGCATCTACGCAGTTAGCCACAGGCTCAGTTAACAACCTACTGCACCCGTTTTATTATCCTTTATTATCAGTACATGTGTGCAGACCTGCGTCAGGGAATGACCTAATGACCCGCTGTTAGTAATGAGTTGGTTACATCTATTGTTACCACAGACTCAGGCCTATATAAGGAGCTTCCTGTGACAATATTGCCAGTTTATGCTGATTGTTTCTATGAACCAGCTGTCTCAAACTGTAGCCCTAGTTGTGCCTAATTCTGTCTTGCAGGCCAAAGTAACTTAAGCTCTCAAAGGTGGTCTCCATAACAAGCTATTTTTTAGATACAAATCACATACTTTCTCGTTGATAAGTGTCCAGGCTGTGGAGCAGGAAGAGAAGGTGCTGTGGGTCCTGGCTGCCGGTAGCGGCCAACGACACTTATCAATTAGCTGTGCATACCAGACAAGTATTAGGATGAAGCGAAGTTGTTCTTAATGACCCAGGTGTTGCATCATCATTGGCGTCTGGTGTACCTCATCCACTATAGTAACTCGGCAAACCCGGTTACAGGGTTGCCAGATTACAAATCCTGCTGTATCCCTATATTAGTATGTACTGAGTCTAGGGTATTAACCCCTGCGGTGCTGACTAACATCTTAAGCTCATTCCTGTGTACTGAATATTTGGCTTTGACCCTGACTATTGCTCCTGACCAGACCTTTGTTCTCCAGTGTACCAGACCACTGGCTTTGCCTACGGTGCCTCATCATATTCCTGTGTACTAAACTGAACTCTTTACTATTAGAACCCAGTGTTTGTCATAGAGTGGCCACCAGCCATCAGGATTAATCATCAAAGTCACAAACTGCACAACCTAATTGCGCAGTTTATCACACCAGCATTCTGTATCCTGTACATTCCTGACTATCTTTCTTTGTTTGACCCCTGGCTTGCAGATGATTACATCTCTGGTTCTTGACCCATGGCTCTCAGATGACTAACTCTTTTGCTTCTGACCTCTGGATCTTAGATGACTACCTGTCTGTCTCTTAGGCTGGCTCTCAGAGGGCTACTTCTCTAGCTCTGGACTCTGCCTATTCTCTGGACTTGATATTCCATGAGTTCTCAGACTCATCCTTCTCTTATGAAGACTGTTCTTGCCTTAAATCCATAAATCAGTATCTCCCATACATAGACAATAATACCTGACGGCAGGATTGTCATTGTCGGGTGACAACCAGAACCCTCACTAAGGAATTGGATCTATTTATCAAAGGCCTTTTAATTAGCCCAAACTCACGCATGGATTTTAAAGCCTTAATAAAAAAAAAATCACTGATTCTACAGACAACAATCAGCCCAAATGGGCCCAGTTGACGAGGACTATAGAGAAGAATATTTTCAGCCAGAGAACACTGCAGTTCAAAGCCTCTTCAGTACTTTTATCCCTCATTTCACATCACATGTACAAATACTTGTCAGGTGGAAATTGGCAACATTTTAGAGATCTATAGAGCAAAATCAGCTGCTTCTGATTGGCTAATTGCGTATAGACCCCTCCGGCTGCTCAGCGTTGTGGCTATAGTGTATGAAGTCACAGTCATCTGCTAACAATACTTAATTGACATTTCTATTTGGTCTACTGCAGGTAAGAAGATTGTGACTGGAGTTTTAAAGGGGAAAAGGACAGATGTTTGTATTTAGTTTAACTTCATTTAATTTGTGTTTGTTTTTCATTACATTTTATATGATAATGAGACTTTTATTAATAAATGTGAAGACACTATTCTATTGTGTATATAATACATGTGCACAAATATGGAAATGCGTCCAACTCTAAGTGAGCTGCATTCTGTATGCATGGACAAGAGCACTTCTCTTGTGAGCTATGAGGGACATAATGTTCAGTATCTGTTCTTATTCTGTATTCATGAACAACAACACAGCGCCACTTCTCCTAGTTCTGTTTTCAGGGTATTATTATCCCTTTCTGTTACTATTCTGTAGTTTTATTATCTGGCTGTAATTCTCAGTATCTGTTCTCATTTGTGTCTCATGTCACAGAGATGTCACTAGCTATATTCTTACAAACATTGCTTCAGCACACAAAGTGGCTTAATCTATCTGAAGTAGATACAGTTTAAAAATAAGTTGAATACAGTAAATGACATACTCACCAGAGGAGCATGTCATGTGCAGCCTCAGGATTAGAAAGTAAATGAGTCTTGTCACCGTACACCAGACTGTCCCTCTCAGTTTTTCCATTGAAAGCATCTAAGACAATAGTGATGCTGAGAGCCCTATATGTACAGTATATACAACAAGCCAGATCTGCAGCTGAGGAAATGTGTGTGGGCGTCTAAGTGCTGCACTGACCAATCAGCTGGGACCAAACTGGGATCATGGGAGAGAACAAGAAGGGAACATTCTGGCTGCAAATTTACTTTCACTTTCATTCAGTGCAGCTTCAGCTGATTAACTTCCCTGTTCCCAGTTCTCACATAAAGAGGAGGGGGGATGTAATATCCTGGAACTGTGGTATCACTTAACATTGTCTGTACCATGTGACATAGCATGCTTGTGCATTTTGAGAACTACAACTCCCAGCATGCTTTGAGGGAGGAGAGGAGGAAGGAGCTGGCATGAGCCATGGCAGTTAGTGAGTATGCAGAGCTCAGTTGTGGGCAGTTGATTGGAGGAAGTTGGTAAATGTGGTTGGAGAGTGAAGTCCTGGAAGGAGACGTCAGTGAGGAGAGAGTGAATGAAGGGTAAGGATAAGAGTAACGAGGTATTAATAAAGATTATAAAGCTTGTCAGAGCAGCAGCGAGAGTTATATAATAAAGAACAACTACAAGAACAGAAGAAAGCAGAATGGAAACGAAGAATTATTATTGGACTTTAACTTTACATCATACTTACCAACTTTCTACAGTTGTTTTCCGGGAGCCTGCCGGTGGAGGTGGGCGTGATGGGGGCGGGCCTCCAAAATGTGCGTCATTTTGGACCCGGCCCCCGTGACGTCATGACGCGTCATTTGACAGCGGGGGCGGGGCCAGACGCCGCGATTCACCGGGATTCGCGGTGTTTGGGGCCTAATTCTGCCCACTTCACTAGGAAATGGGCAGATCCGGGAGATTGCCACACTCTCCCGGGAATCCGTGAGACTCTCGCAAGATGCGGGAGTCTCCTGGACATTCCGGGAGAGTTGGCAAGTATGCTTTACATATACTGGTGTTCAGTGTTTACCGTGACAGAAACAGAACTGAAGTGAAATCTAGCGATTAAAAAAAAAATCTGTGTGTTTCCAGGAGAGATATATACGGAAAAGACAAACAGATAAGTAAACGCTGCAAACATTACACCGCAGATAAGTATGCATTGGAAGGCTGGCAAATTTCAGCCTGGAGGGCAAAAGACTCAACACAGCAGCCTATTTTAAATGAAAAAAAATTCACATGGCCCAGTGACCCAGCCTAAGGTAGCCCACTATGGTTCCGGCCCGGGGCAGATGCCCCCCAGCCCAGCCAGCCCCTGCAAGTATGTCACCTTTATACCTGTATAGTACTACTGTCATATTGTTCCGTAACTTTGTGTAATATGGAATATATGGAAGAGACTTATCATTCAAGAGAGCTAATTTATCGTAACCATCAGTAAAATACCATAGTTATACAAAATTCTTTTTTACACAAAGCACAAAGACATTATTCACATACTGGGAGATATTAAACACAATAAAAGACTGAAAGCATTATAAGGAAATGCTGAAAAAGGTTTCCCACTTCCAAGATCCATAATTATATTTCACTGTGAGAAGAATCATTCAGCCCTGCTAGGTGCATCATGTGCACCAACTAAAGGACAGTGCATTGATAATAGTTTAATTAATTCATGTATATTTTGGGTGTGTGGAAGAGAGACATGTACAGGAACCATCGCTTGATCTTTAAGTGGAGTATTTGATAAGTGGGTCACTACCATACTTGGCAACTCTCCCTGAATGTCAGGGAGACTCCCTGAAATAGGGGTGATCTCCCTCACTCCCTGAAGAGTCTGGCATTCTCCCTGATGCTGAGCCAGTACAAGACGTGGTTGGCTTCGCCATCTGTGGCATGATGACAGTTCAGAAACTGTGTCCTATGTCCATGTATTGATGCCTATCTTACATCATTCATCTGTTGATCTACAAGTCCCAAATGCCTTAAAAAATTTAAATACTGAACAGATTCAACTTAAGCAGTTATTTTTACATCTCCATTTAAAAAGAAAACAGGCAAGCTGACAGGCCGACATTTCACAGGAATAGCAACACTGCAGTATGAAGCTTTCTGCACTATAAAGTGCGGGGAGCCAATCAGGAGGCTCCTAGTGACTCAGGCCCCCCTGTGGTGATTTGCTACAGTGCAGTCCTGATCACACTACCTAAATGCTTGGAGACGTTCATGACAAACGTGCACCTGGGGAAGGAGGAGGTAGGTACACTGTGGAGCGCATCTGAGCCCATGAAAGGTGTCAGGGATCTGCCAGTTAATGGGATCACAAGAATGAGACCCCAATGGCTGGTAACGCCTGATGCCCAAGTACCCAGTCTCTGTATAGATCCACAATCAGCCTGGGCTGGGGGGTGTTGGGGCATCAGCCCCCCGGGCCGGTCCCATAGTGGGCTACCTTGGGCTGCATTTTTTTTTCTTTTAAAATATTCCTGATAGGCTACTGAGTCAAATCTAAAATTTGCTTGCCCTCCCCGGTCAACAATATACTTATATAGTAAGTGTATAAGAAATGCAGACCTGATCTGAGGGTGAAGGTTGGTCTGGAACAGAGGCGGCCTTACATCCAGATGGAACAGAAATATTCTGGTATTTTAATAATGCTGAAGTCTCCTCGATAGAGAACAGCACAGAAACCTCCAGGCACAGCTCCCAAAGGACTCTGGTAAATCTCCAAACGGAGGGACAGGATGGAGACTAGAGAAACAGTCACTGTATTAAAATAGCGCTAGTAAAAATGTCCTACAGATTAGATGTCTCAGAATAAAATACATTGATTCTGAAGCAACAGTAATCCTTCCAGAGTGCATCAGTACAGGACTCTAGCCGGAGTTCAGCGTCGGGACAGCAATGTCAGCCGTCCGTGATACTAATAAGTGCTTCTGCGTAGAACAAGCATCAGGAGTTAAATGGCAGCTAGTTAGGGACAGAGCCAGATAAATCTAATGGTCTTAGTGGGTTATAGCCCAGGGATCTCGGGCAGCTATGGGGCCCTAACAAATATTTTTATGTTATATTTTTGGCAATCGGGTCGGGGCGGCCTCCCATTCATTCTAGACAGGCGCAGCTAACAGCAAATCTGATGCTGTTAGCTGCCCTGCTGTCAGTGCGGCGGCGGCGGGGCACATTGCTCTGCTAGAGCGAAGATCTTGTGAGGCTGTGACTCATAGTTACACTAGATCTCCTCACTAAGCAGTGCTCTGCCCACCTTGTCCGCATGGGCAGCAGGAAGAGGACCAGGAAAGTGCTATATATATATATATATATGGGGGTTTCACAGTACCCCTAGTCCAGGGTCCTCCATTGCCTTAATACGGCCCTGCTTAGGGACAAGGAATCTTACTAGCAAAGGTCACCATTGGAGGCCAAGTGCAGGTTGTCTATCAAATGTACAGACCTGCAAGCCTAGCACGTCTGTGATCTATTATATATTGCACGTCTCTTGTATAAAGGTTTTGTCATTACATGTGTGGATCTGAGGCCTCTAGTCACCAGATGGGGTCACTGCTGCCAAAGTTTGTGGCAAAATGAATTTCACAGGGTGTTAAATGTGGAATGGGGTAACAAGTTGAGTTTCTTGTATTGTAACAGTTATAACCACTGAGGGATGATAATTATGGTATAAGAACTGGTGGTTTGATAGAAAGTGATACAAATAAGGTAAATATATACAAGTCAGTGTGAAGTGGGTAGTGATAAATGAACTGATATGAGAATTAGGATTAAAACGATCTGTGGTAAATCTGGTAAGAGAATAATATCAATAAAGTGGAAATAATACAATCATTCAAATAAATTATAACACACAACACTACACATCTGCCAGACCCAGTGACAGGTATAAATATAAAATAGGATTAGAGATATAACACTGATACGGTGCTACTGTGCAATTACCTATATTGTGCATTTCAAAGATCCACTGTTTGCTGGGAGTAAACAATAGGTTTATGAACAATATAAATAAATAATACAATGAATATTAAGAAAATCTCTTACTACCCTCTTACTAATCACACAGTGATCTGCTGCCAAATCTGAGTAAATTTGGTTAAACATTTCACTGCAATAAATCTATTTCTCTGATTAACTCTCTAGGTGAAGACTATATAAAGACTATGGACCTGTTTCATGATCGGATGTAAGTCCATTTCCATGCTGTATTTTGTGTGAAATAGGTCTGAGTAAGCCCAGAAAGAGACCTTACACCAATGAACGCAGATGCATGCAATTCATGTCTGAACGCAGCTGACACTTACAACTGCCTACGACTTGAGAGGCAGAAAGGGGGAGAGGTAAGGGGTCCATTAACATAGGCCATATACACTAAGGGCTGCCGACGTGGATGCGACCGGTTAAACATCCGTTTCCAGCCGTATCACTTGCACCAGCTACAGGGCAGATGTAAGTGCAGACTGATAGTGATGACTGACATGTCACAGTCCTTGTATTAAAAACTACACATATGCATGTAATTAGCCAGCACAGAACACATGTGTGCAAGGAAGATAGATTTTAAAAACATATTGTATGTCCAGTACGCATTAAAAGGATTTTGATTCATCTATTTAATGTAAATAAAAAATAGAAATTTGTTGTTATGTATTCTGATGTGACCTTTTATTGGATGCTTGTGTATATACTGCAGTCTGTTCTGTCTGTCTACATATGGGATATAACACTTAGGCAGAGTGTACTTACACCCAGATAGAAATTGAAAAGTATCTTGAGATACGCTTGCATTTACTCTTTTTTTAAAACGCAACTTGTGTACAGGTTGTGTCTGATTAAGAATGAGGCCCTATGGGTCTGATTCACTAAGGAAAGTTAAGCAAAAGTAAGTAAGGCAAAGCCATGTTGCATTTGATGGGGAGGTAAATTTAAAATGTGATGGCAGATTTATAGTTGGGGTAAGGCATGTCATAGATCAACTTTAAATTTCAGTGTACAAATAAGCTATCAAGTATTTGTGTGCTACATGAAAAAAACAGACAGTATTTTACTTTATACTTTTTACTTTATATGCAAAATAATGAACTAATTTGCACCCCTTGCACTGTACCATGGTGTTGTCCAGTAAACTTGAGTAAGAAAACATACTCAATTTTTTGCTTATCTTTCCTTAATGAATCAGGCCCTATATGTATATAATATAAATTAATACATCTGGGCACTAAACTTATGATAAAACTAAATGAATATATATAATTCCTTTTTGAATACTTTTGGTTATAAGGATAGGGTCCCACACAATTTTTTTTTAATTAATACATATTAAGTCTCTTTTTTCAGAAGCACATTTACTATATTTTAAGTCATTTGTTTTCTAATATTTCAGTGTTATACGTAATGGTGACTCATAAAATTGATTGCGTTAAGACATATTTTATGAATAATAAAGAAAAGGAGGTTCGATTTTGTGATTGGTCTATTTCTTTGTGAATACATTTATTGTGGGGTAAGATTTTATTCCAGTGATGGTGTACAGGCCAAACATCATTAAGCACACACAGGAAATCCTACTTATTAATATACAGTTTCACACTCCACAGGGTTAACTCTTTATCTGCCTTCAGTTGGCACCCTGAAAATTGCCCTCGCACAGTGAAAAGTTGCTGAGATAACCACTTTAGATTAATCATGTACAGACATTTATATAATAAAACAGTACAAGATACTAGACTTGAAAATATATTACTGGTACAAAATAAATAACATTTCCAAACCACTGAAGGGCGCATGCACCTTGTCACAGTATTCCCTTACACAGCATGCTGTACATGGACATGCAATACAACAAAATACAAGCACATTGATAGTTATTCTGCAGTTTAATGTGTTTCAGCACAGGTGGGCGTAAGTGCCAGTCTGCATAGGCATGTGCCCACACAACATAAACCATGCCCCAATTATACTCAAACTCCATCCCCAAATGGATATACTTGGGCAGAACTTTTCAATTTTCCTATTAAGCCACACCCCTTTTGCAACCCACGAATCAGGATGTCCCACTAAAATCGGCACAGTTGCAAGGTATTGTTTTGGGGGATTGTTGTTCGTTACCTTTCCAGGTGACCCCTCCTTTTGTAGCACCTGCGGCTTATACATTGATTAAACAACTTCCAATGTGTGTATTACTATTTGTGTGGCACAGACAAGGGGCCTGATTAAATTAGTTTTCTGTTTTGCAGTTAAATGCTGGCTGTTTTCTCATGTAGCACACAAATACTTTATAGCATATTTGTACACTGAAATTTAAAGTTGATATTTGTGTGTTACATGAGAAAACAGTCAGTATTTTTTCAACAGGTGCGTGTCCCATGTGACAAGCCACACAGATAGGGGAGAAGGGGCCTAGGCCAATGATGAAAGGTGGGTCCCCGAGGAGGGGCCAAATAATAGAGACTTGAGCCGGTTCATGAGCTCAGACAGGGGGTAATATACTGAATTACCTCAGAATATAACTGTATGATACAGAGGAGAGATCAGTCAGGGGTAATATACTGAATTACCTCAGAATATAACTGTATGATACAGAGGAGAGATCAGTCAGGGGTAATATACTGAATTACCTCAGAATATAACTGTATGATACAGAGGAGAGATCAGTCAGGGGTAATATACTGAATTACCTTAGAATATAACTGTATGATACAGAGGAGAGATCAGTCAGGGGTAATATACTGAATTACCTTAGAATATAACTGTATGATACAGAGGAGAGATCAGTCAGGGGTAATATACTGAATTACCTTAGAATATAACTGTATGATACAGAGGAGAGATCAGTCAGGGGGTAATATACTGAATTACCTCAGAATATAACTGTATGATACAGAGGAGAGATCAGTCAGTGGGTAATATACTGAATTACCTCAGAATATAACTGTATGATACAGAGGAGAGATCAGTCAGGGGGTAATATACTGAATTACCTCAGAATATAACTGTATGATACAGAGGAGAGATCAGTCAGGGGTAATATACTGAATTACCTCAGAATATAACTGTATGATACAGAGGAGAGATCAGTCAGGGGTAATATACTGAATTACCTCAGAATATAACTGTATAATACAGAGGAGAGATCAGTCAGGGGTAATATACTGAATTACCTCAGAATATAACTGTATAATACAGAGGAGAGATCAGTCAGGGGTAATATACTGAATTACCTCAGAATATAACTGTATGATACAGAGGAGAGATCAGTCAGGGGTAATATACTGAATTACCTCAGAATATAACTATGATACAGAGGAGAGATCAGTCAGGGGGTAATATACTGAATTACCTCAGAATATAACTATAATACAGAGGAGAGATCAGTCAGGGGTAATATACTGAATTACCTCAGAATATAACTGTATAATACAGAGGAGAGATCAGACAGGGGGTAATATACTGAATTACCTCAGAATATAACTGTATGATACAGAGGAGAGATCAGTCAGGGGTCCTATACTGAATTACCTCAGAATATAACTGTATGATACAGAGGAGAGATCAGTCAGGGGGTAATATACTGAATTACCTCAGAATATAACTGTATGATACAGAGGAGAGATCAGTCAGGGGGTAATATACTGAATTACCTCAGAATATAACTGTATAATACAGAGGAGAGATCAGTCAGGGGGTAATATACTGAATTACCTCAGAATATAACTATGATACAGAGGAGAGATCAGTCAGGGGGTAATATACTGAATTACCTCAGAATATAACTGCATGATACAGAGGAGAGATCAGTCAGGGGGTAATATACTGAATTACCTCAGAATATAACTGTATAATACAGAGGAGAGATCAGTCAGGGGGTAATATACTGAATTACCTCAGAATATAACTATGATACAGAGGAGAGATCAGTCAGGGGGTAATATACTGAATTACCTCAGAATATAACTGTATGATACAGAGGAGAGATCAGTCATGGGTAATATACTGAATTACCTCAGAATATAACTGTATGATACAGAGGAGAGATCAGTCATGGGTAATATACTGAATTACCTCAGAGTATAACTGTATGATACAGAGGAGAGATCAGTCAGGGGGTAATATACTGAATTACCTCAGAATATAACTGTATAATACAGAGGAGAGATCAGTCAGGGGGTAATATACTGAATTACCTCAGAATATAACTGTATGATACAGAGGAGAGCTCAGTCAGGGGGTAATATACTGAATTACCTCAGAATATAACTGTATGATACAGAGGAGAGATCAGTCAGGGGTAATATACTGAATTACCTCAGAATATAACTGTATGATACAGAGGAGAGCTCAGTCAGGGGGTAATATACTGAATTACCTCAGAATATAACTGTATAATACAGAGGAGAGATCAGTCAGGGGGTAATATACTGAATTACCTCAGAATATAACTGTATAATACAGAGGAGAGATCAGTCAGGGGTAATATACTGAATTACCTCAGAATATAACTATGATACAGAGGAGAGATCAGTCAGGGGGTAATATACTGAATTACCTCAGAATATAACTGTATGATACAGAGGAGAGATCAGTCAGGGGTAATATACTGAATTACCTCAGAATATAACTGTATAATACAGAGGAGAGATCAGTCAGGGGTAATATACTGAATTACCTCAGAATATAACTGTATGATACAGAGGAGAGATCAGTCAGGGGTAATATACTGAATTACCTTAGAATATAACTGTATGATACAGAGGAGAGATCAGTCAGGGGTAATATACTGAATTACCTCAGAATATAACTATGATACAGAGGAGAGATCAGTCAGGGGGTAATATACTGAATTACCTTAGAATATAACTGTATGATACAGAGGAGAGATCAGTCAGGGGTAATATACTGAATTACCTCAGAATATAACTGTATGATACAGAGGAGAGATCAGTCAGGGGGTAATATACTGAATTACCTCAGAATATAACTGTATAATACAGAGGAGAGATCAGTCAGGGGTAATATACTGAATTACCTCAGAATATAACTGTATGATACAGAGGAGAGATCAGTCAGGGGGTAATATACTGAATTACCTTAGAATATAACTGTATGATACAGAGGAGAGATCAGTCAGGGGTAATATACTGAATTACCTCAGAATATAACTGTATAATACAGAGGAGAGATCAGTCAGGGGGTAATATACTGAATTACCTCAGAATATAACTGTATAATACAGAGGAGAGATCAGTCAGGGGTAATATACTGAATTACCTCAGAATATAACTGTATAATACAGAGGAGAGATCAGTCAGTGGGTAATATACTGAATTACCTCAGAATATAACTGTATGATACAGAGGAGAGATCAGTCAGGGGGTAATATACTGAATTACCTCAGAATATAACTGTATGATACAGAGGAGAGATCAGTCAGGGGTAATATTCAGAATGACCTCAGAATATAACTATGATACAGAGGAGAGATCAGTCAGGGGTAATATACTGAATTACCTCAGAGTATAACTGTATGATACAGAGGAGAGATCAGTCAGGGGGTAATATTCAGAATGACCTCAGAATATAACTATGATACAGAGGAGAGATCAGTCAGGGGTAATATACTGAATTACCTCAGAGTATAACTGTATGATACAGAGGAGAGATCAGTCAGGGGGTAATATTCAGAATGACCTCAGAATATAACTATGATACAGAGGAGAGATCAGTCACGGGTTTGATATACGTTTATATACGTTTATACATTTTTAGGGGTTTGATATACAAGTTTTATATACGGCAGGTTTTTTTTGCTTGCATAGAACTATCCTGCACTAGATCGCTGAAGCTCTACGATATCAGCTGTGCCGGATGGTTGGTAACTTCATACAGGAATCCATCACAGCCGCAGGAGTAGCTGATTGTTTTGGTTACTGTTTTAACGCTGGACTTCCATATAGGTATAGTAAGTACTTACCTTTATGCTTCTTTATCTTGCTCTCGCTGGAAAGTTGGAGTGACGGTTCCCCCTCTGTGGTTTTGGATAAGGACGGGAAAGCCTTCTGTGGATTGGTATTGGTGACTTTCTAGTCATTTTATATGGAGTCAATTTTTTATTTCGAAGGAGCCAAATATTTTTCTATTATATTTTTTTGAACTATTTTTTCATTATTACATTTTTTATGCTGATATTGACATTTGAATGACTTATGTCGCTATCTGGCCAGAAGCGTTTTGTGTTTAATGTTTTAGATATAACTTGTTTGCTGCAATACACATGTTTTTATCCCGTTTTTTATTTGCTTTGGCTTTTTGTTTTTTTGTTTGTTTTGATTGTCACAGCGCCTAGGAGTTTCTCTTCTACTTTATGTTGCTGGCTATAGCAGTGTGCTGGGTGATCTCTGTGGGAAAGAGAAGGTAGTAAAGCTCTTAAAGGGATTCATAAAGTACTCAAAAGAGAAGGATTTCCCTCAGAAAGGACATTAGACTTGGAGCAATGGTCTTGGTTTTATTTGAATTATAAAGAATGGATAAAAAGGCTTGGCTATGAAGATCAGGTCAATATGTGGATATGCTAAATGCATGAGAAGCTGAATGATATAATGAATCAAGTAGGTTGTGTACTACAAATGTATGTTTGATGCTGCACAGCTGAAAGATTGAAATGTGCCCCCCCCCCATTATTCTGTGTAAAAGATTTCAGTGTGTTGAGATAAGAAGGGGGCTATGAGCAGCGGGAAAACTGTAAATCGCTCTCCCCATATCCGTACAGATATGGGGAGAAGCTGACTTGTATTTAGTTTAATGCTGGGACTTGTAGTTCAACAGCAGTAGGCTGGAAGATATCAGTTAATTTTTCTTCCTGTATGTGAGTTTTGTCTCCGTCTTACTGCGTGCGAGGGAGATCCGTGTTTGTCTGTCTTGACTGTTCTACAAGAGACATGTTTCAAGGTTGAAAAAGTTGTACATTTGTAAATGTAATGCCTGCATTGCTTAATTGTAAGCTTTTGAAGAGATGCAAAAAAAGGTTCTAAAATCTTTGTTTCCTCACTGCACGATTCAGTGAACGGGCAAAATTGTAAATAATGTACAGATAGTGTCAGAAGAAAACACTGACCTCCAGTTGGCTGGGGTCCAGCGAGTTGTTTCTGTAATTGAACAAAATAATTTTATCTGTGAATTTGAGGAAAAATAGCTTTCACTTTAAGTTAAAAGAGAAAGGTGGTAGTGAGCTTTTGCATGTAGATTTTACAAGCGGTTTTAATTTGTGTGAAAATGGCGCTGATGAATGTTCTCAGAAATCAGGGGGGTATGTTATGCCCATAAAGAAATGTTATGAGATAAAATGCCATCTGTGAGCGAGACTTGTTTAAGTGAATATAGTTGCACTTTCGACACAGAAATCACAGAATCTGGAAATATGTTTGAATATTTGGTGATGGGAGATTCTGTTGAGAAAATACTGAGTGATTTTCAGATACAATGCGAGGTGTCTAACAAGAGTACTCTGATTTATGAGAGAAGCAGTGTTGCTTTCAAAATGGCTGAATGTCTGGAACCTTTAGAGAGGGCTGTTTTTCATTGAATGTTTGTAAACCCGGAAAACACATTAGAGTCATTCAAGGGGGCTGTACTAGGTGATGATGAGAAAGGAGGGGCTTTGAACACTTGCCCAGGTCACATCACTATGACATTCCCTGTTTGTGAGATTAAGGACTGCCCCTTTGTGGAAATCATGTTTTCATAACATGGAATGCATAGTGTCACAGTAAAGCTACACAGAGAAACACATAAACAGGTGTATTATTAGCAGTTGTTCACTGCACAAAAATGTTTACTGGTTACCTTATAATGGTGTACTGATACTGACAAGCATGTTACAGTTACAGTAATTCCTGGTGAATAAATGTTAATCACTATGCAAAAGTTTTTTTCTCTTCACAGAAGGTCTCCAGCTACAGAGAAAGACCCTTTAGGCAATCCAGATTGAATTTATCCAACTTCCAATGAATAGAAGTTTGCAATATGTATTGGTCTACAGCTACAACAAACATAAGTAAAAACTAGTGAAGGATTTATATAACATAGACTCGATTGAGTAATGACTACTGTGTTTTAGAAAATATATTAGACTTTATGGCCTATTCGCATAGCAAATGCATGAACTAGGTAGTTTTTCTGTATGTTGTAGAAGGTCAGAAGGTATGTTTTTGAAAAGAAAAGGAGAAATGGACTAACATAGTTGAATATGAAATGATGTTTTGGTTTATTTTTGTTTTTTAACCATATTTTATATTAGATGGTTTGAAAGAAAGTAATGCAATGTAATGTCAAATTATGGTAGATAGCAGAAAGTTTTTATTTTATCCTCATAATAGTTTTGAGTCAGTCAAGTGCTGTAAACACATTCACTGCCCTTATTTACTATACTGTAATCATCATATACTGTAAATACATCTTTGTATCGTGGGTATGGTAATACATTGATGGGAATTCAATGTTTGCACATAAATGAAAAAAGACTTAAAACTTTTTGAGCTATCATCCGTGCTCCTGCATTAGCACTTCTGGATGATAGTAAGCCATTTGCACTCTCCTCTGAGCAGAACCAAATGTTTAAACAATTTTAAGCTGAAGTAACTTCAGCGCAAGCACTGACTTTGCCAGATTTTGACAGGCCTTTCATATTATTTTGTCATGAAGTCAGTACACATGCTCTAGGGGTCCTCACACAGAAACATGGAACGAAACAAAGGCCACTGGCCTATTATTCGGCACAACTCGACCCAGTTATAAGAGGCTCTCAATCATGTATTAAAGCAGTAGCAGCAGCAGTAATACTGAAAGAAAAGGTAGCAGATATGGTATTGGACCATGTATCTCTCCCAGTCTACTGCCCCCTACATCTCCGACCTCCTCACCATTCGCACTCCTGCCCGATCCCTGCGCTCTGCCACTGACCGTCGCCTCTCTTCCACTCTCATTACCACTTCCCACTCCAGAATCCAAGACTTCTCCAGAGCTGCCCCCCTACATTTGAATGACCTCCCTCGCTCCATCCGTCTCGCTCCCAAGCTGTGCTCCTTCAAACGAGCACTTAAAACTCACCTGTTCCTTTAAAGCCTACCAATCATCCACCTAACCCCTCACCTACTCTGCTCGCTCTTCCCTCTCTCCCCTGGTATCATCGCTCCCTCTTGTGTCTGTTTCATCCACCCTCCCTTAGGATGTAAGCTCATTTGAGCAGGGCACTTCTTCCCTCGTGTCTCCACACCTGTTCTTCTGCTCCGTCCTTACTCCATTTGTCTGTCCCGGAGTTTCTGAAGCACTGGTACTTTGTGTTTACTGTTCTGTACTGTTTAACCCTGTATGGTTTACTGTTTGTACTATGTACGGCGCTGCGGACACCTTGTGGCGCCTAACAAATAAATGATAATAATAATAATAATAATGTACTTGTTGTTCAAGTTCCACATGCAGTCACAGAAATTCTCAATCAAACAAGGACAAAACATTTGTCTGCAGCTAGACTAACTAAATATGAGGTAGCCTTGTTTAGCGCCTCACACGTAACAATTACCAGATGCACAGTCCTCAATCCAGCAACCCTGCTCCCCATTGATGATTCAAAAGAGGGGAGTCACAAAGGAGATGAATCATCAGACAGGGGATATGAGGACTTGAATGAAGCATCTAATGTAGAAACTGAAGAAATACACAAACAAAAAGCTTTATTTCATAATTGTTAAATTGTATTTAACTCATGTAATTGGAGGCTTTGGGCCTAACAAATATACATGATACACCACTCACTGATGCTGACATAGATCTATATGTAGATGGCTCACGCTACTACATAAACGGCACACCGTATACAGGTTGTGCTGTTACTACACAGACACACAAATTGATCCAGCATATGTCAGCACAGGAAGCTGAGTTAACAGCATTGACGTTAGCCTGTATATACGCTGAAGGACAAAAAGTCAACATTTACACAGACTCACGCTATGCCTATGATATAGCTTATGACTATGGCCTAATATGGAATAGCAGAAACTTTATGGGGTCATCGGGCAGACCCATAAAACATGCAAACCACATAAGAGAATTGTTTACTGCCTTTCAGATGCCTGCCAAACTGTCAGTGATTAAGGTGTAAGCACACTCCAAGGAAACAATGCCCAAGGCAGAGGGAAATAGACTGGTAGACCAAACTGCTCGAGAAGCTGCTGTAACACCAATCCCAGAAGGGAAAGTTGCCTACGTGGTAGCCCCAGACCCCAAGTTTGACCGAACCAAGCTATGCAAAAGCAAGCAACAGAGAATGAGAAAGGAGCTTGGACTAGACTAGGTGCACTAGAAGTTCAAGGAGAATGGTGTAAAGGTCAGCAATTATGTCTGCCAAACACACTTTACCCGATTATAGCCAATATAATACATGGGAAAGTGTACCTGGGGAAGGATGCTATGGTAGCACTAACAAATAAATACTGGATAGCACCAGGGTTTGCCCAAGCACCGCAGGTATTAGTGGCTGGTTGCCTAATCTGTGCACAAAACAACCCGGGTAAGTCTGTCCCAACTCCACAGAAAAGCACCCCTCAGACACTGTATGCTTTTCAAAGGATTCAGATTTTATTCAGCTTCCCAAATGCTCAGGGTATGAAAATGTACTTGTGTGTCTCAACCTTTTCAGTTGCTGGGTGGAGACGTGGGCATGCAGAAAAGCAAATGCAGAAAATAATGGCTGAAACAGGCCTGCCATGGATCTCATGTTTACCTATGGCCCTGCACTCGGTAAGAAACACTCCTAGTAAAGACACAGGTTTAACAGCATATATGAGATTCTGTTTGGCAAAGCACACAGAACAGGCTGTTATTTTCCATGTACATGGTGATTTGTTGAATATGTTGCCTTATTACAGAAACAACTCACTGAAATACATGATCAAGTGTTCTCTTCCATTCCAGACCCGAATTTTGATACAGGTACCGCAAGACTGCAACCTGGGGACTGGGTGGTCATGAGAAAGCACGTCAGAAGAATTCTTAAACCCAGATAGAAGGGTCCTTATCAAGTCCTGTTGACAACTCCCATGGTAGTGAAAGTACAGGAAAATAGACACCTGGATTTACGCATCACACTGCAAAGTCTTCATATCAGGGCAGTCTTGTTCTGATAAATAGAAATGTACTGTCTTATGGTATTGATATGTCTTACCAGAATAGTTGTGACTGAAGTAGGGATCAAGGCCTCCCTAACCCAGTGTGAAACAGACAGATAAGTGTCACATTTTCTATGCAGAAGGGGAAGGAGTGCTCAAAAATTTGCACTCATAGCAGAGTAAACTCTGAAAATGCCTTTGTGTAGATGCTTAACCTCATTGGCAAAGTTGTCAGTAATGATTCATTTTGGATATTGGGAATATTGGCATTAGTAGCAAAGGGTTTGGCAATCCTGATCGTATATGTGGTAGTGAAAATTGTTATATGGCTGATTAAGAAATTACTGACACTTGATTGTTGTTCCTGCAGGAAAAATAATGAGCTTCTTGAACCAGTAATGATCACAGAAATTTCTACAAGTTTAATGCCTGAGGCAAACAGTGAACATTATGAACAATGGTCAGCAATCAAACCAAAAAACTGCACAGTCTGCAACAAGAGATTGACAGTGACCAATGAGAAACCTGATTGAAAATTTATATCCTTTTTGTGATAGGATTGATGAGAGTCCTAGGCAGACGTGGACCCCGGGTCAGATACTAAGTTGGTTAAAAAAACCTATGAGCAGAATGGCCAAACAATTGTGGGATGGAATTGAAAAATGGATTGTCACATCATTAGTGGGACATATTTGTTAATGGATCTTATTCCATGAAGAAAACAATGAATATCTTGATTTATCCATTGTTACTAATCCTTCTTGCATTGACTATAATGATTATGTGGAACTATTACCTTACATGTAATATAAGGAAAATTCTAAATAGATATCAGCAAATTATTCCCCTCTATACACCTTGATAAAACATTAAATTGGGAAAGAAGAGTTATGGTGATAAAGATACATGCTGAATGAATTATTATTCTAACTATGTGGGGTCCTTAAAATACCATATAGTGTAAAGGTAAGTGCTAACTCTCTTCTGCTGATTATCATCATGACTGATAGGTAGGAGTTAGAAGTAGATATTTAATCAAAAGAGGGGAGTGTAAGGGTAAATTTGTATGATTATTGATTGAATATCTATCATGTATTAAGCTTTAGAAACGAATATGTTATGCTATAGCCTTAAAAAAGAAATTAGCAGATATTTTACTCAGAATCAGAAGAGAAAAAGATTGAAGCCTTGAGAAATGTTACAACAAGATGTTCTCCGAGAACATGAACAATCCAAGGATGCACAGCTGAACATTCTATGTAAAGTAACAACAAGACTGGTGGCAGAATACCTGAGAAGATAAAAGCATAAACAAGAAAGATTTGTTTAAACTTACAAATTGCAGAGTACGCATAATGTATATTTAGCTTGTTGTTTTCATGTTGTTTTCATAATCTACTGTCTTAAAATTAGTTGTTAAGCTTCTATACCTCTAATATTCCACTGTATAAATAAAGGCCCTGAAGTAAGCTCTGGTTGGAACACAATCAAAATTACTCAGCATTATATCGTACATGCGTTGGGTATATTTCTGTTTACCAGTCGACTGAAAATCATTGAAGATCTGACTGACATTGAAGGTGATTGATAGAAGTATCGGTGAACCCCGATACCCCAACAACTTTATTTTTTTTCTTGATCTTAATTCTGCCTCTTCATCATCTGATATTTTTTCCAGGTTGGTATTACATTCTTTCTCCAACTTCTCTGCACGCCAGGCTCCTGCTCCTGCACCTGCTGCCCCCCCACACCTCTGCTTAAAAGCTATGTTTCAGATCTAAAATTATTTGGAAAATATTTTTAACCCCTTTAAGGGCTACTAAACTATAAAAAATATTTTTCAACATACTTGTCTTCTCTCCCAGAATGTCAAAGCAAAAAATTGAGTAAGTTTTCCTACTCAAGTTTTCTGGACAAAGCCATGTTACAATGCAAGGGGTGCAAATAAGTTTATTATTTTACACATAAGGAAAATACTGGCTGTTTTTTTCATCTAGCACACAAACACTTGATAGCTTATTTGTACACTGAAATTTAAAGTTGATCTAGGACATGTCTTACCCCGGCTATAACTCTGTCATCACATTTTAAATTTATCTACCCCTCCAATGCAACATGGTTTTGCCTTACTTACTTTTGCTTAACTTTCCTTAATGAATCAGGCCCTATTATTATTTATTATTATTAATTTTTATTTATAGGGCGCCACAAGGTGTCCGTAGCGCCATACAGGGACAAACGAGTTACAGTACAAGGTGAGACAGCACAGTACAGTAAACAGTAAGCATAGTAACTCAGTAAGCTCAATGCACATCTAGAGAGGGCAGGGAAGGGGGAGGGAGGATCCGCAAACAACGGAGCCCAAGAAGGAGGGTGTGGAAGACATGGAGACCCCCAGAGGGGACGGGGGGTGGAGGGTCCTCGAGGAGGAGGGCTAAGTAGCTGGAGAGCAGAGTTAGGAGTGGTGGAAACAGGAGGAGAGATGGCCCTGCTCAGTGAGGGGGAACCTGGATTAGGTGATATATCACCAGCTAATAGAAGCAGGGAGGAAGAAAGGTAGGAAAGATGATTGTAAGATGTGTGTCCTTTTAGTTTCTGGCGGCAGGGTGAGGCTGTTAAAGTTATTGAATTTAAATAGCAAAAGAGTTCATGAGTGTTCACTAGAGGTGAGTGAAGTTATGAAGGGACAATGTGGACAGAGGTGTGTGTTGCAGGATGGGTGAGGGATGATATAGTCCTAAAGATAATACCATGAAAAGAGAGAAAGAAAAATATTTTGGCAAGCATTGGGACTAGTAGTCAAATAGCAAAAATTAGGAGTTAAAGGAATTGCCTAATTGCAATGTCCAGTGTAATGATGTGGGGAGCCATGTGGGGGAATGGAAGTGTTGAATGGAGAGTAATAAAGAGCAGGTAATTGAGTAGCTGAGATTTTGCAGACTCATGAGAGAGGAGATTGGTTGAAAGACAGTATAATTTCTTCCTACTTGTAAAGAGAGACAAAGCTTAAATAGAATTGAAGTACAGTGGTGAGATAGGGGACACAAATAACTGTAGCATGGGTAGGGAGTGGTTGAGCAAGTAGTACAGCAGTCTGATTAAAAAGAGTGGATTTTGCATTGAAAACAAACTGACAAATAGAACAAACTTTCATGAGATGAGAGGAAAATGAGATCAGAGTCCAAAACAGTCCTCATGTTGCATGTTGCATGTAGCTTGTAGCCAGAGTGAGTTGAAAACATCAGAGGTAGAATATGGATTTTCAGGTGAATACTGACAGTTGTCCTTGTGAAGCTGAGTTAATAGGCAGAATGTTTTCCTCCTGTTCAACTCTAGTATAACTCCGAATTATGCTGTTTAAATTTTATGTTTCATACTTGTATCTATACACACTTAGAGCTATACACACTACCTATGCAGCCATCACTGGCTTTGCAGCCATTCTACTATGAATATATCTGGTTAACAGACACATGTGATCAGAGTACTTCAATCAAGCCCTCAATAAACCACCCCCCCCCCCAACAAACCTTAGCAGTAAAATGTTTAAACAAACAAACAGTGAAAGGACAACTTGCAATAAGGCTGTAGTAATTACCATTAAAAATAAAACGGCATTTTCTTAATTCGGATCAGACTTCACTCATCTCTAATATGTGCTAAGAATTTCCTATCATTTCCTACATTAAACCTTGCATAGGATGTGGCCTTTAAGAGTGTCTGATCACTATAAATGTGTTTTATTTCTGAATCCACTCACTTTCACTTTCTCTTTGTGTTCCTATTCTTCCATTCAATTTACTGTCTGTATTGTAACTGCTGATCGTCAGTCTCTATTGGACAGAGACCCAGTCACCATCCAATCAGCAGGGAGAACCAGACTCCCTGCACACAGAGTTACTGACTCACTGAGTAATCATTATCATACATTTCCTCGAGAGGAAGTTTGTGTTATTATTGCTCCAGGTTCTCCCTATATATCACACACAGGAGGATGAAGATGTCCCCCCTCTTCCTGCTTATTCTGGGGGTGTCAGGGGTGTATTCTGGTGAGTATGTGGGGAGGGGATCAGTTATACAGTAATATGTATGTGGGTTATGAAAGAGATATTTTGCATTATGTAGGGCACTGGTGAATCTGCTCACACCTGCTCTGTTTTTTGTCACATTAGGTGGTGACATGCTGTTTGTATAGTGCCTTCAAGAGTTCAATCCCTGACCATGGCCTTATCTGTGAGGAGTTTGTATGTTCTCCCTGTGTTTGCATGGGTTTCCTCTGGGTACTCTGGGTTCCTCCCACTCTCCGAAAACATAGTGGTAGGTTAATTGGCTGCTAACAAATTGACCCTAGTGTATGTGAGGAAACGGGGTGCTACTGGACTGAGAACTTTGTATTCATCACCCGTTTCTCACGGTTTTAATGTACTTTTTAACCCTTGGCCCAGTCTAAGTATATACACCAGAGCATCAGTGTATTATGTGTATTATTATTTCATGTTATTAGGTACAGTGTCATTCCCTGCTGTAATACTGTAACCCCATGTTTAGTGTATCAAGCCAAAATAGCTAATTGAGTCCAGCCATTTCATTGTATAATCAAGGTAACAGGGACAGTATGTCTAGCAGCTAAAGTGTCCACTGAGAGACCCCTGCTGTAAGGGGGAGGATTGAGACATTTGACCCGACTCCCTGTGTATACAGCGAAGAATATAGGGAGAAGAGAATGCCAAGAGAGCTATTTTAGCTTGGAGGATCCTGATGTACAAGACATCAGCGAAAAGGACTCTGGGCCAGGCATTGTGGTGGAAACCCTACCAGTACAGGGTCGGTGTGAGCCAGTAACCCAGGCTGGACGACACCATAATTGTTTTTCTAATCGGTAGTGATAATATTGCGGGAGGATAAGACCCTGAAAGAGACTGAGATTATTACTTTGGAGTGCTGACTGCAAGAGGCTGCTGGAGGATACATGCTACCATTTACCCTGTATCTTGTGAACCTCTTGTGGTGTTGTGATGTCATAATAAAGTCTTATGTTGGATATATTCTGGTCTACCTGAGTGAGCTGAATTCCACAGAGGGTAACTGCCATCCCAACTAAGGGTGGTATCCTCACAGTGTGTGTTAGGGAATTTAGACTGTAAGCCCCAATGGGGCAAGGACTGATGTGAGTGAGTTCTCTGTACAGCGCTGTGGAATTAGCGGCGCTATATAAATAAATGGTGATTATGATGATGGTATATATATATATATATATATATATATATATATATATATCTATGGCCCTAGCAGACAATGTGGCTGCTAAGGATCTCAAGGGTCCCATCATTGCAGGGGGACTGCTATACTAATATGGCACTTAATAAGACACTGCTTTACTGTGACACCCTCTGGATCTCCCTTGATCAGTGCACTATAGAGATAATGAGGGACTGGGTCTGAGTCATTAAGGAGAGCAAAGCATAAAAAAGAAGTAACTGTGCACCTGGGCAAAACCATGTTGCATTGGAGGGGGAGGTAAGTTTAAAATGTGGGGACAGATTTATAGTTGGGGTAGGGCATGTCCTAAATCAAATTTACATTTCAGTGTAAAAATAAAGCTATCAAGTATTTGTGTGCTAGATGAAATAGCAGCCAGTATTTCACTTATGTGCAAAATAATAAGCTAAGGTGCACCCCTTGCATTGTAACATGGTTTGTCCCGGAGAATATTTACTCCTTTCTTTACCTTACTTTCCTTAATGACTCAGGGCCAGTGTGTCTAATAAGATGAACGCTTTGGTTGTTCTCATCATCCATGACAACCACTTTTGTGTTTAGAAGGAACCTTGACAATGTTGCTAAGCCCATAATATGTAGTCACACTGTTGCCGGAGGCTGCTTGAGTCTACAAGTAGGCAGAGCTTGCATATATGTTATTTTTTGAGCACCAGAGTGAGGGCGACATTAATGTGATGTAGAGAAAGGCATTACTCCTTTTGGTATAGGTAAGTTCATAAATTGCTTTAGTTCCATGTCTTTGTGGTAGCTGTATTTTATTTAATATTTTCTTTACATATAGATATTAGCTGCATGTTTGCACATCTATTCTATAAAATGTGTGTAAGTTTCATTAATTCATTTAATTTTATATTTTAGCTAATGTGATAGCGGGATTAGGTAAAAGCCGGAACTGCCGGAACGCCGGAATGAGTCAGCTTACTACAGCGCCCTCTGCTGCTTGGTGTCATGAGTGATGCTTGCTGTGTTTTCTCTGCCTGTATAGTGCATTCTACTCTGCTACACTGATATGTTCTCTGTAATATATGGAACAACTATTACACATATTATATTGGATATATATTATATTGTGTGTATGTGTGTAAATATATATTTATATATATTTCTGTATATCATAGCTATATATTGTAGTTATCTGTTCAACCTGCCTGAATGTATGTGAGAATGGAGCGCTGAGTGCATTACACATCCATTCCTGCTGACGGAATGGAGCTCCGAGGACCTTAGCCATTCATTCCGGTTGCCGGAATGGGGCTGCCAGTACCATAATCATTCATTCTCGCTGCTGGAATGGAGCTCCGAGGACCTTAGCCATTCATTCCGGCTGCCAGACTGGGTCCGACAGTACATTACTCTTCCATTCCGGCACCCGGAATGGATCGCTAAGATACTCAAACATCTACTCTGGCACCTGGAATGGATGGCTAAGGTACTCAGATCCCCATTTCAGCACTTGCAATAGTTGTATAAGATACTTAGAGTCTAATTCTGGCAGCCAGGATGCATGACTAAGGTACTCGGGCATCCATTCCGGCACCTGGAATGAATGGCTAAGGTCCTCGGAGCTCCATTCCGGCAGCTGGAATGAATGGTTAAGTACTGGCAGACCCATTCCGGCAGCCGGAATGAATGGCTAAGGTCCTCGGAGCTCCATTCTGGCAGCTGGAATGAATGGTTACGGTACTGGCAGACCCATTCTGGCAGCTGGAATGAATGGCTAAGGTCCTCGGAGCTCCATTCCGGCAGCTGGAATGAATGGTTACGGTACTGGCAGACCCATTCCGCCAGCTGGAATGAATGGCTAAGGTCCTCGGAGCTCCATTCCGGCAGCCGGAATAGATGTGCAATGCACTCAGCGCTCCATTCCAAAATACATTCAGGCAGGTAGAACGGATAACTAGAATATAAAGCTATGATACACAGAAATATAGTGTGTGTGTGTGTATGTATATATATATACATACCTACAAATGTGTGTGTTTGTATATATATAATTTATGTATACATACACACACAATGCAATATAATATGTGTAATAGTTGTTGCATATATTACAGAGAACATATCTGTGTAGCAGAACAGAATGCAGAGGCAGAGGAAAGACAACAAGACACCAAGCAGCAGAGGACACTGCAGGGAGCCAAATCATTTCGGCATTCCAGCAATTCCGGTTTTCACCCATACCCTGTGATAGCTGTGTATTTCATTAAATGTTTTATGTTAACAGGTTGTTTTTTTTATATAGCGCCAACATATTATGCAGCACTTTATAGAGAATATTTAATCATTCACATCTGTCCCTGCTGTGGTGGAGCTTACAGTCTATATTCTATACCGTACTGACAGATGAGCACTAGGGTTAAATTTGTCAGAAGCCAATTACCTACCATGTATGAATTTTTGGAGTGTTGGAAGAAACCCACAAAAACACAGGGGGAACATACAGACTCCACACAGATTGGCCTGGTTGGAATCTATCCCATCAACCCAGCAGTGTGAGGCAGCAATACTAACCACTGTGCTTCATATTATATTACATATATGCAGGGGTGGAAGTGGGCTGGTATACTGGGGTATGCCATACTGCCACTTTTTCTTCTGCCAAATTCCATTCACTAACATTTTCCATACCAGCAATTCTAAATTTCCACTTTGACCACTGCATATATATATATATATATAAATTGCATATTAATGTTATTTTATTACGTTTATTAAGAAACAAGAGGGTGGTACATAACCTTGCATGGAATGAACAGTTTTTAAATAGAGGCAGAAAACGTCAGTGCTTGTTCTAAAATGTGACAAAACTTCTAAATCCACAAACATTAGAATAAAATATTTTAGTTTGTCATGATTGTAGAATTGTCAGATTATAATCCTTATTCTGGTTCATGAATGCTGTATCTCCTCCAACTGGCCTGACAAATCAGTAAATTATGCCGGGTCACTATCACCCAGGCAGATTAGTATCGCTCAGCTGGCCCCATCATTATTAAACAATTTCAGCTAAAGGTGATTTTTATTTATTTATTGCCACACGAGGTCTGCAGCACCTTACAGAGAGCAAACAGCAAGACAGTACATGGTATAACAGTACAATACAGTAAATAAATAGCCTTATCTCTGCATATTAATAAGTAGACGCTTAAATCTGTTTGTATTTTTGTGACAGCATTAGCTATTTTTTCAAGTTAATTTCTTCAAATCGTGAAGTGTATGAATGAAGTGCGTGTATAATTGATTACTTAGCATTAATATTAATAATCTCTCTTTATCAAGTTCAAGACGTAGTGTAGCTTGGTTCTCTGTAGGTTTTAGGATTCTCATGATTTCACTCCTTTCCCATAGTCCAATAACAAGTTTTAAAAATTTGCTCCAAACCCCAGATTAAACCACGGAAACCATGATATTGTACCAGTCACCAATTTATATGACTTCTAGCAAAATCAGACATTGTCTTTTCTGCTACTTTCCTTAAATGAAAGGAAAATTTCCAGTTAACAGTGATGCAATCGTTAGTTTTAGATCTTGCGATAACTCCCCCTGCACCTGGGTACAAGAGAAAGCACGTTGCATCTCTTCCTGTACTGGCTCAAACCAGTTTCGGTAAGGGTGCAGTGTTATAAATGTGAGCATGTTGTACATTCTCTAGGACATGGTTTACAGCAAGTTGTGTTTTAACTCCTTCTCCTATTTTTCTAGCTAAGTTACCTAACCTATTTTTCAACACCTCTAGGGGCCTGATTCATTAAGGATCTTAACTGAAGAAACTCCTTGGGGTATATTTACTAAACTGCAGGTTTGAAAAAGTGGAGATGTTGCCTATAGCAGCCAATCAGATTCTTGCTGTCATTTTGTACCATGTACTAAATAAATGATAGCTAGAATCTGATTGGTTGCTATAGGCAACATCTCCTCTTTGTCAAACCCACAGTTTAGTAAATCTAGCCCTTTATTTCAGTCTCTTGGACAAAACCATGTTACAATGCAAGGGGTGCAAATTAGTATTCTGTTTCGCACATAAGTTAAATACTGACTGTTTTTTCATGTAACACACAGATATCAACTTTAAATTTCAGTGTACATATAAGCTATCAAGTATTTGTGTGCTACATGAAAAAGCAGTCAGTATTTAACTTATGTGCAAAACAGAATACTAATTTGCACCCCTTGATTAATGAATCAGGCCCTAGGTCTTATAAAATCTGTGCTGTTATAAGAGCAGTGTTATTACTAGTAGGAAAAGCTTCCACCCATTCAGTGAAACCCCTGACTACCATCAGATCATATTTGTAACCTCCATGGGAAGTGGCCCAATGTAATCTATTTGAATTTCAGACAATTTTTTTTCATTCTTAGAAATATAACACTTCATAGAGGGCTTAAGTTCTCAGAACTAGCAGCCTGATCACACCAATGAGTTCTAACTTACTGACAATATAACAAATATAAATAAATACTGGCAGAAATTTTAGGCACTATAACGTATCTCATAAGGCTTATGTAGTCACTAATGGTATAACCAATAATACATTTCATAAGTCCATCTTATAAAACTCAATGTCCCACAACAAGTTCTTTAAGCAATAATCTATATACTCTCCTTCATACTTGCCAAGACTCCCGAAATTCGGGTCGGTCTCACGGACTCCCGGGAAAGTTGGCAAGTCTCCCGCATCTGTGAATTACCTTCTCAAAATGACTCAATTTGCGGTGAATCACGCTATTTTCGTCGCGGGAAGGGGGGGGGGCAAAATGACCCGTTTGCAATGCCCCGCCCCCACCCGCCCTCCAGTCATGCCCATCTCCCGGAAAACATTTGTCAAAAGTTGGTAAGTATGCTCTTCTTCATCTTCAAAAACATCCGAAACAGACAAGATTCTGAAATATAAAAAAAAAAAGATAATAGACTCATACGGTGAAGTATGTCTGTAACAAAAAATCTCAAATCAATTTCATTCCTATTGTGATATGTGTACACCAATAATCACATGGAGTGTGAGTATCCAATATTCTCTATATACCCCTTTTGTGCCCATGTTTACAGTACAAACACCTCTGAGATATTATCCTTGGTGATGCACTTCCACATTTGTCCTCACTCCTCTATTGCATCTATTTTTATCTATATACCATCAAAACTCCAAGGGGAGAGGGAGAAAACCAAGATCTGGCTGCATTGTCCTTAAAACTTCATAAACACTTTAGTATAAAAATACGCTCACATTTCAAACACAATATCTGAGCATATCTAACCCCTCAGGGAAAAGTGCACCAAGATTTCCTAGGCAGATACTCTGAGGACAGATCACATTGTAAACGGAAGGATCAGTGATCAGATCCCAAGACCTCTGTCATCTGATTATCCCCAAAAATGATGAAAAGTCCAATTGCGTTAATTCTCTTGGAACCAACGCGTTTCGATCCCTTATAGGATTTTATTCCAGGTATGGGGATGACACCATCATGGCCATCAGTGACTGTGGGATTAGTATAAGCCAAAAACTAAACATTCATCTTGTACTTCTGTGCACTATGAACATAAATCTTTGTGATATCATTTTTTTTGCAACATGAGTGTTTGTTTAATTTTAATCATTGGTTTTTAAAGTTGTTTAAGGATGTAAGGTATAAAGTTGTTATCATTATCCTTCTATCTCTCTACACCGCAGTAGAGAGAGTGAGAGCTGCTGGTATTCAGTCAGATCTGACAGGTGATTGTCATTTTTCTTGCTCACAGTAACTTTTATGATTTTGGCAATTAAAAAGACAAGCTGCAATGGCTAACGAGGGGAGCCATTAACATAAGCCCATTTTGCATGTTCATCTGTTATGGCATTTTCCTTCATATGAGGGTCTCCTGTTTTTTAATGATTGGTGAGCTTTAAAATGCATAGCGGGGAAGTTTCCCCCGAATCACACCAAAACTGTGGCATAACCCTATACCATACCCAATAAAGACACGGACACCAAATTAAAGTTGGAATGAATGACGGGATTTATTAAATTGGAATATGAACTTTAAACTAAAGAGGACTGTAAGGCGGACGAGAGCAGGGCAGTCAGCAACAGCAAAACCAATAAAGGTGGAAAGGTCAGACCATAGTACCACCAACCCAGGATCATACCTTATCTATTGGCCGGTGCTATAAATCAAGTCCAACGGCAAGACTACGCCCCCTTTTATAACCGCCAGTATAAACCATACAATACCGGCCCAAGGGTCCTCCTCACAGGCGGACCAACCATGGTATGACACCATAACCCCAGAGGGGTAGTGACCTATGACAAGATCATCCGAGCACCATATGCACACTTACCGACTACACTGCTCTCCTACTCTCTAACACACTGATCCAAACGTAAAAAACCTCACCCATACAACTTGAAGGGAGGGAGGGAGGGAGGGAGGAATCCGGAAGCAGGAACACCCCTGTCCTGTCTGCACTGACTTATAACTGTGTACAAGTCCCATCGCCTTCCTGCCTCTATTGGCTGACACTCTTAGGAATCCACATATTATAGGTGATTCAGCAAGTCACTCACCCGCATGATTTTAACTACGTTTAGTCTGATAGCAACACTTCTCTCATTTTAACAATAGAAACTATCCCCTTCTTCCTTTTCCCCAAATCTATAGCTTTCTGTAATATTACAGCATGCAGTGCGGGTTTATTCTATAAATCCACCATGTCCCTCTTATCCCATATCATTAAGTGATACAGAAGAGATGTTACTGGATACATACTCTCACTATAAATATGAATCTTGCCTGGTTTTGCTTTTAAAGTGTGTAACGCAGCTTCTAATTCTGCTCTCTCAGCCGACATATAGGACGGCAGACACATGATAAGTAGTTTATTCTCTACAGGTACCCGCACACAATAGCCAGTGTGATATTGTCCCTCCTGAAAGAATCTAGCCCCACCTACATAGACTGCTATGCCAAACTCACACAGAGTAACTGAATAAGGGGATGTCAAAATCAACGAGACTTCCTTCACAGTCATGAAATTGTCGCTCGTACTGTATTAACTGTGGAAAGTAATATTTTTCGCCTACTTGCACTTTTTTCTATCTTGTAATCCTATAAGATACTTGGCATACCTTAATGGAGATATTCCCATTTGTCTTTCTGTTAGCAATAAATTTAGAGGTGTATGTGGAGTCTGTATTATCATAGGTGAGAATACCACAATATGTTGCACATTACAAACCATTGAACAGCCATCATCATCATCATTTATTTATTTAGTGCCACTAATTCCGCAGTGCTGTACAGAGAACTCATACACATCAGTCCCTGCCCCATTGGAGCTTACAGTCTAAATTCACTAACATACACACAGACAGAGAGAGAGAGACTAGGGTCAATCTTGATAGCAGCCAGTTAACCTACCAGTATGTTTTTGGGGTATGGGAGGAAACCGGAGCACCCGGAGAAAACCCACACAAACACGGGGAGAACATACAAACTCCACACAGATGGAGTATACACACATAACATACACACTACACTTATTGCACTGATGTGGGCGTTTGTAATTGATTTTACTTTCAGTATAACTGTCAATAAAATCTCTACAGAAATTAACCAGTTGCAGGAATTTCATTAATACACAAATTGTGGTAGGGATGGGTAACTCATACAGAAGGTTTCATTAACTGAAGTTAATTTGAGACTTTCTTCCAGTAGTGCCTGACATACCATTTCCAAAATTGTTACATGTTCCTGCTCTGTTATAATGTGTGTTAATATATAATCTACATACTGACAAACTGCTTGACTAACATTGAAAGGTACCAGACTCTTTGCCAAGATGTTATTAAAAAAACAAATGAGAGGACTGTTCAGCCATCCCATTGGGAGTCTTCAATACAAGTATGGTTATTCTGGAAAATCGAAGGAAATCTATTCTGATCCCTTGAGTGTAAAAGGGACAGAATGAAATTCATTTACAATATCCAAACAAGAAAAATTCTAACTGTGTCCATTGTATTGTAGACTCCAGGGGCAAAATGTATCAAGCTGTGATTTGCCTTTTTCAGTGATTCTCTCGGGTGATTTTGAACCCGCTAATGTGTGAAAGTGCGAGCTGAAAGTAAATCGCCAGTAAAGTGTGTTTACCCAAACACCCATTCTACAAATTGCTACAAATCACCGTCCCAATGTTTGGCCATTCTAACCATTGAAAGCTCTGTATGTATGAAGATTCAATTTTTAAAAGCGCCACGATTTGGGCTAAAAAAAAAATCCCCAGACTCGACACGCTGCCTTGTACAGGCGTGATTAGCATACACATCAGCCATTGGTCTACGCAGGCTAATAAGGTCTATATTAAACACCTTCAAATGTAATTAATTTGAGGGTGGATGATTGGGAATTTGTTATTTGGTCTTTTGCAGGAAAATGAGATTTTGGAGACAGCACAGAGAAGGGGAGAGGAACATCCCCAGCCAAAGCTTCCTCTTTGGCTAAGCAGCTCACGTGAATTTAGAGCAGTGCTCCACAACCAGTGTGCCGCGGTACACCGGTGTGCCACGTGATATTGCTAAGTGCGCCGCGGAAGCACAATGCCTCCAACAGGAGAAAAAGCACAAGATCCTCTCTCCCACGTATGTTCCTTTGCTAACTTCCCCTCCCACTGTACCCAGAAGTCCAGCCCTCCTCCTTACTTATCCTTTCCCTGGGTATGGAGCTAGCACTGCCCCGTTCCTGTTACTTGCTGTGGTTATCCCGTTTTGGTGAGTTTATGTTCATATAACTTTCTCTCTGTTAACCACTGATCTCTGCCATCTCTTATAATTAACTTTTTTTTTTTTAAACCAAGTTTTCATTAATGGTCAAGAGTATGAAATAACAGAAATCCGAGGTGTTTTGTAAATGACATGACATATACAATTAAAGGGTTGCTTCAGACAATGGAAGGAACAATACTCTCCATGTAAAAGAGAGGATAGAGTGACCGGTTGGTTTTCATGTAATTAAGAAAGTCTCAGAGGAAGAAAGGGGAAAGAAAAAGGAGCGAGGGAAAGTTGTGAAAGGAATAAAAAGAAAATAGACAATAGAGAATGAGAAAGAGAAGAAAAACGTAAAGGAGGCGATGAAGGAAGAGAGGAAAAGGAGAAAGTTGTGGCATGGTGTGGCAGAAACCTCCATTAGAGCCTTAGGGAGAGGAGGGGGGTACAGCCTAGGTAAAGGGGGATGGGTATTGAATTCCCAGACCTTGTTCAAATTTCTCTTCCTTTTGTACACAAATTCATCCATCTACCCCTTGGATTCTCTTCAACCTCCAAACATCAAAACAAACTGGCTCGCCACATCCTCTCTGATGCCACATGCCAAATTGCCTCTGACTGGAAGCAAGTCTCTCCCTCCCCTTTCTCCACCGTGGTCGCCAGGATTTGACAGGTTCACTGAATGGAATTTATGACCAGTATTATACGCAACACCTCCAAAACCTTCCACAAGGTTTGGTTGCTATAGGCAACCTCCCTACTTTTTCAAACCCGCAGCTTAGTAAATCTAGCTCCAGGTCTCTTTTTTTGAAAGGTTTGATTTTCAATTTCTGCTGGACCTTAAATAGCTATTTGTTGTCTCAGTCTCATTTATGTAAATTCTCTCATTGCAGACTCTTGTTCACTTCTATAGACATTTATTTGTGACTGAAGACATTTAATAAACAATTCTGAATATTTTTTGGGCAAAGTTGCTGTATAAGTTGAGACAGTTTTCCAAAGAAATTAGATCACAATATGATGTTTTCCAAAGTCTGACGATAAATAAAAAGATGCCATTCTGAAATGTGAAAAAAATTACATAGAAATGCTTTTCTTATTTTACACCCAATGTATATATATATAAATGCTGCAGCTTGATCTATAAATGTGTCACCAACAGCTTCAGGTTTCCCTTTTCCATTATGGGTCTATTTATTAAAGTCCTGTCATGTCAATTAATATGCAGACCTCAGGGATACATATTTAATCACCGCTGCAGTTTACCATGACGGGTTATTCTGGGAGCCCCAGCGCAGACCCCACTCCTCCATGGACTGATTTTGCTATTTACTGGCAGCCTATGATTTCTCCAGTATTGAACCCTTCATAAATTATTCGATAGATGTTTTACGGAAAAATGCAGTTTTCTTCGTTTTTATGGTTGATCGCATCTTAATAAATAGACCCTGTAGATTGTAAGCTCACGTGGCAGTGAACTGTTTGTATTATACATTCTGCAGTGCTTGCCACTGGTTATTAACCATACAATTAATTTATACCACGAATGTCACAAAGACTAATCTACATTATTTTGTATATGTATTTATATGCCTGACACTCTCTCTCTCTACAGTAGTATATGTTACGTTACCTGTTGTGGTTATTATTATTATAGTATAACATAAATGTAATATCATGATTTTTACATGGATGTGGTCAGTTCTCCTGTGTATAATGTGATATGTAACAGTCTCTGTCTCTCTCAGACAGTCACACTCTACAGTATTATTTGACGGGGGTCTCAGGTACAGGATCGGGGCTGCCTGAGTTCTCTATAGCTGGATATGTGGATGATCAACAGATTGTGAATTATAACAGTGAGTCTCATATCTTACATCCTGTGGCTCCGTGGATGAATAAAGAGGGACCGGAGTACTGGGATAGACAGACAAAGATTGCTAGACGCACTGAGACTGCATACCAGCGCAGACTGAAGACAGCGATGAGTCGCTTTAACCAGACTGGAGGTGAGACACACAGTACACCGTGTACACAAATAACACACACACTACACTGTATATACACACATAACATACACACTACACTGTATATACACACATAACATACACACTACACTGTATACACACATAACACACACACTACACTGTATATACACACATATAACATATGCACTACACTGTATACACACACATAACATACACATTAGACTGTATACACACACAACACACACTACACTGTATATTCATACACATTTTGCACACACATAACACACACACACTACACTGTATACACACACACACACACACACACACACACACACACACACACACACACACACACACATAACACACCCTACACTGTATACACACACATAACATACATTACACTGTATACACACATAACATACACACTACACTGTATACACACACACACACACATAACATACACACTACACTGTGTACACACACATAACATACACACTACACTGTGTACACACACAACATACACACTACACTGTATGCACACAATACATACACACTACACTGTATACACACACACATATCATACACACTACACTGTATACACACATAACATACACACTACATTGTATACACACAAAATGGACACACTACACTGTATACACAAATAACATACACACTACACTGTATACACACAAAACGGACACACAACACTGTATCCACACATAACATACACACTACTCTCTATACACACATAACATACACACTACACTGTATACACACATAACATACACACTACACTGTATACACACATAACATACACACTACACTGTATACACACAAAACGGACACACAACACTGTATCCACACATAACATACACACTACTCTCTATACACACACATAACATACACACTACACTGTATACATACATAACATACACACTACACTGTATACACACACATAACATACACACTACACTGTATACACACATAACATACATACACACTACACTGTATCCACACATAACATACACACTACTCTCTATACACACACATAACATACACACTACACTGTATACACACATAACATACACACTACACTGTATACACACATAACATACACACTACACTGTATATACACACATAACATACACACTACACTGTATACACACATATAACATACGCACTACACTGTATACACACACATAACATACACATTAGACTGTATACACACATAACATACACACTACACTGTATACACACACATAACACACACTACACTGTATATTCATACACATTTTGCACACACATAACACACACACACTACACTGTATACACACACACATAACACACCCTACACTGTATACACACACATAACATACACTACACTGTATACACACACATATCATACACACTACATTGTATACACACAAAATGGACACATAACACTGTATCCACACATATAACATACACACTACACTGTATAAACACATATAACATACGCACTACACTGTATACACACACATAACATACACTACACTGTATATTCATACACATTTTGCACACACATAACACACACACACTACACTGTATACACACACACATAACACACCCTACACTGTATACACACACATAACATACACTACACTGTATACACACATAACATACACACTACACTGTATACACACACACACACACACACACACATAACATACACACTACACTGTGTACACACACATAACATACACACTACACTGTGTACACACACAACATACACACTACACTGTATACACACAATACATACACACTACACTGTATACACACACATATCATACACACTACACTGTATACACACACATAACATACACACTACATTGTATACACACAAAATGGACACACTACACTGTATACACACATAACATACACACTACACTGTATACACACAAAACGGACACACAACACTGTATCCACACATAACATACACACTACTCTCTATACACACACATAACATACACACTACACTGTATACACACATAACATACACACTACACTGTATACACACATAACATACACACTACACTGTATACACACATAACATACACACTACACTGTATACACACAAAACGGACACACAACACTGTATCCACACATAACATACACACTACTCTCTATACACACACATAACATACACACTACACTGTATCCACACATAACATACACACTACTCTCTATACACACACATAAAATACACACTACACTGTATACACACATAACATACACACTACACTGTATACACACATAACATACACACTACACTGTATACACACAAAACGGACAAAACACTGTATCCACACATAACATACACACTACTCTCTATACACACACATAACATACACACTACACTGTATACACACATAACATACACACTACACTGTATACACACATAACATACACACTACACTGTATACACACATAACATACACACTACACTGTATATACACACACATAACATACACACTACACTGTATATACACACACATAACATACACACTACACTGTATACACACATATAACATACGCACTACACTGTATACACACACATAACATACACATTAGACTGTATACACACACACATAACACACCCTACACTGTATACACACACATAACATACACTACACTGTATACACACATAACATACACACTACACTGTATACACACACACACACACACACACACATAACATACACACTACACTGTGTACACACACATAACATACACACTACACTATGTACACACACAACATACACACTACACTGTATACACACAATACATACACACTACACTGTATACACACACATATCATACACACTACACTGTATACACACACATAACATACACACTACATTGTATACACACAAAATGGACACACTACACTGTATACACACATAACATACACACTACACTGTATACACACAAAACGGACACACAACACTGTATCCACACATAACATACACACTACTCTCTATACACACACATAACATACACACTACACTGTATACACACATAACATACACACTACACTGTATACACACATAACATACACACTACACTGTATACACACATAACATACACACTACACTGTATACACACAAAACGGACACACAACACTGTATCCACACATAACATACACACTACTCTCTATACACACACATAACATACACACTACACTGTATCCACACATAACATACACACTACTCTCTATACACACACATAAAATACACACTACACTGTATACACACATAACATACACACTACACTGTATACACACATAACATACACACTACACTGTATACACACAAAACGGACAAAACACTGTATCCACACATAACATACACACTACTCTCTATACACACACATAACATACACACTACACTGTATACACACATAACATACACACTACACTGTATACACACATAACATACACACTACACTGTATACACACATAACATACACACTACACTGTATATACACACACATAACATACACACTACACTGTATATACACACACATAACATACACACTACACTGTATACACACATATAACATACGCACTACACTGTATACACACACATAACATACACATTAGACTGTATACACACATAACACACACTACACTGTATATTCATACACATTTTGCACACACATAACACACACACACTACACTGTATACACACACACACACATAACACACCCTACACTGTATACACACACACATAACATACACACTACACTGTATACACACACACACAACATACACACTACACTGTGTACACACACATAACATACACACTACACTGTGTACACACACAACATACACACTACACTGTATACACACAATACATACACACTACACTGTATACACACACATATCATACACACTACACTGTATACACACACATAACATACACACTACATTGTATACACACAAAATGGACACACTACACTGTATACACACATAACATACACACTACACTGTATACACACAAAACGGACACACAACACTGTATCCACACATAACATACACACTACTCTCTATACACACACATAACATACACACTACACTGTATACACACATAACATACACACTACACTGTATACACACATAACATACACACTACACTGTATACACACATAACATACACACTACACTGTATACACACAATACATACACACTACACTGTATACACACACATATCATACACACTACACTGTATACACACACATAACATACACACTACACTGTATACACACACATAACATACACACTACACTGTATACACACACATAACATACACACTACATTACACAAAATGGACACACTACACTGTATACACACATAACATACACACTACACTGTATACACACAAAACGGACACACAACACTGTATCCACACATAACATACACACTACTCTCTATACACACACATAACATACACACTACACTGTATACACACATAACATACACACTACACTGTATACACACATAACATACACACTACATTGTATACACACATAACATACACACTACACTGTATACACACATAACATACACACTACACTGTATACACACATAACATACACACTACACTGTATACACACTACACTTATTGCACTGATCTGGGCGTTTGTAATTGATTTTTTTTTAACAAAATAGTTTTCTAAAGAGACAAGTCTGTTCTTACATCATTCTACCCATCCCTTGTTATTTATTAAGCTGGAAGCGTCATCTGTGCTGGCTTCTATTGTAGGTCTAAGGACATAAAGTATCCATGAGTCACAGCCTCTGATATATCTCTACAAATTTCTAATATACAGGGGAGGGCTGACAAATTTTATCCAAGGGGCCAAGACTCAACTCAGCAGCCTATCAGGGACATTATAAAGGGAAAAAAATGCAGGTGACCCAGCCCAAGGTAGCCCACTATGGGACCGGCCCGGGGGGCAGGTGCCCCCCAGCCCAGCCACCCTCTGCTAATATACATCCTAACACATGACTGTACAAATTAGTACAAGCATGTGGGATACTGCATGTTGTAGAAACATCCATCATCTTATGAACACTTAATATACTTTTATATTAATAAATACCAATTCAATAAATTGTCTCTTAAGAATACCTACACCATATTAAAGCTCAAGTTGCTCTCTTTAGTTGTGTTTTAGGGGTCTATTTATTAAGCATATTTATTAAGCATATTTTTACCCAAAATCATATGGAAACCTCTGTTTCCGCCTGAATATGGCAACTTTAAGTATCAGGTCCTTGTATCAAAGCAATAACGTCATAGATTTATTCGACTAACTTAGTGCTTAGTACAGCTGTCCAGATATCTATCTGGAAAGCTATTTATCAAGCAGCAAAAAGCTCAAAGATGGCATTAAGCATAATCTCTCCGCACTTTTAATCTGCACATACGCAGTATATACAAGCCGGTCAGTCATGGAAGTGATGTCTTTCACCGCTGCGGCAAAATACATCACTGGGGAGGGAAGTTGCCTCGCCACCATCTCCTCCTGGATGTCCGTACGCTTTCTCATCTTAACATGGCCTAAACTGAACTCATTGTCTTCCCTCCATCAAGAGCCTTCTCCCTTCCCAACCTCTCTATCTCTGTTGACAACTCCACTCTTTCCTCCATTCCCCACCTCCGTGGCCTGGGTGTCATTCTTGACTTCGCCCTCTCCTTTGCCCCTCACATTCAATCTCTTGCCTAATCCTGCCGCTTCCTGCTCTGCAACATTGCTCATATCGGACCCTTCCGCTCCCAGGATGCCACCAAAACTCTTACCCACTCACTGATTATTTCTCGTCTCGACTACTGCAACATTCTCCTCACTGGCCTCCCCCGTTCCCATCTTGCTCCTTTTCGATCTGTTACTGTGTTACTAAAATGTTACAAGTGTGACGTCATACATACCATATTTTATAAGTGACACACAAATTGCTGTACACCGAACATTTTACTCCTGTGTAACATGTTCCTGTGCTGTGTGCAGGTTTCCATTTTGTCCAGGTGATGTACGGCTGTGAGCTTAGAGATGACGGTGGAATCGGAGTGTTATATCAGATGGGATTTGACGGGAGAGATTTTCTGTCCCTGGACACCGAGAGATGGCTTTATATCCCCACCATGCATGAGGCTCAGTTCAGTACACAGACATGGAACAGCCCAGGAGAACAAGTGGTGGAGTTGCACAAGAAGTATCTGGAGAATATCTGTATTGAGTGGCTGAAGGAATACATTGACTATGGGAGAGATGATCTGGAGAGGAGAGGTAACACCACACATTATACACAGTATCTTTATACCTGTATTACATTATATTACACATCATCATACATTCCTATCAGTTATACTGATCATTTCCTCATGTGTCTCATTACATTATAATGGCATGTATTCAGTGGTGTAGCAATGGGAGAGATGATCTAGAGAGGAGAGGTGACACCACACAGTATACACAGTGGGCCTGATTCATTAAGGAAAGTAAGGCAAAAAAAAATAGTAAGTTTTCTCCTGGACAAAACCATGTTACAATGTAAGGGGTGCAAATTAGTTTATTATTTTGCACATAAGTTAAATACTGGCTGTTTTTTCATGTAGCACACAAACTTGATAGCTTTATTTGTACACTGAAATTTAAAGTTGCTTTAGAACATGCCTTACCCCAACTATAAATATGCCATAACATTTTAAATTTGCCTCCCCCTCCAATGCAACATGGTTTTGCAAAGGTGCAAAGTTACTTATTATTTTTGCTTTACTTTCCTTAATGAATCAGGCCCATTGTCTTTATCAACTCACCTACATTTCATCCCCCTATCCACAGTTTGCTTTAAAAGTTGCACAACCTAATTAAACCCATATCAGTTTAGTTTTCAGAATTCCTCAGTTCATTGTTTCTTTCTACTGACAACGTTTGTCACACGTTGTGCAGAGAAAAGCCATAGTCTCTGCTTCCCTAGATACAGCCTACAGTTCCTAACTCTTATTCCAGACCTGCACATACATCCAACGGGCCTGATTCATTGGGGCATGTAAATTCCGATACGTGCCATATTTCGCGAAAAATCACACTGCGCCTGCCCAGACAGGAACCAGACGCCAGAGAACGCAGCAGCAACCAATTAATCTTCGAGCACAAAGTACCCTTACTACAGCCTATACTTTCAGGTCTGGAACGGGAGGGGGAATTATCGTATGCACGTAGTTAATGTACAGTAAGGGTGTGCCAAGCTCGAGCGCACACAGCAGCGTCCGATTTAATCTTTGCGTTTCTCTAAGGTACTGTCATACACCGGGCAGTCGCACTGCGCACCAGGCGCCCAGCACACTTACCTGGTCCTCGCTGACTGCCGCAATCTGTCTCGGCCGCCGCCATCTTCCTTTCGGATCTGCGCATGTGCAGACCCAATCTATTTATTTCCTTTGCTCTCCTCCTATTGGCTGGTTCATTTTGGCTCCAACTTTATAAGGCGCCTTCTCCTAACATCCGGTGCCTGTTCTTTTAGTTACCTTCCTTTAGGTGGTGAACCTGGCTCCCTTCTGCAACTGGAAATCCTGCAATCCCCAGATCATTCCTCACTCAGCTGTTCCTGTGTTACCTGAAGTCCGCGACTGTAATACCTACATGTATTTTCCACCATCCAGTGGTAACTCTGCAGTGTGCAGACTATTCCTCACTCAGCTGTATCAGTGTTTCTGTGTTACCTGAAGTCCGCAACTGTAATAACTCCATGTACTCTCCACCATCCCAGTGGTAACTCTGCAGTCCGCAGACTATTCCTCACTCAGCTGTATCAGCGTTCCTGTGTTACCTGAAGTTCGCGACTATATGCCTCCGTGCATTCTAGCTGTATCTGCATTCCTGTGTTACCTGCTGCCATCAAATCTTATCTCCTAGCGTGTTCTCCTCTCCTATGCGGTCTGTAATCACTGACCATTTCTGTATATTCCCTAAAAGGTTTCGCCTGGTACTCTTAGTGAGGGCCGCGACCTGCCTAATAGACACAGTTAAGGCCAAACCAACTTGCAGCGGTACCTGGTGAATATCGCCTCACTAGGGGTAGTGCAAATCTAGACAAACCTAGGATCCAAACTCCTGAACCGTGACAACAAGAACATGCCATGTCGGATCCGGCCGGGGAACCGCCAGCCAAAGATATGCTCCAGCACTTGGTCAACCGAGTAGAACAGCAAGACACAGTCCAACATCAACAGTGTTTCCAGACCCTCTCTGCTCACATGGATTCTTTGCAGACGCCACCTGCTGCCCCTGTGGGAGATCCTCCTGCTCCAGAGGCGCCCTCAGCTTCTACCTCTATCTTACGGATTCCTGCTCCCTCTAAGTTCGATGGGGACTCTAAATCTACAGTTTGAGTTACAGCCACAAAATTTCCCAACTCAAAGATCCAAGGTGGCAGCTTGGGCACCCCCCTTTGGGAGCGGGATGACCTACTTCTTGCAGTCAGTGCAGCTTTCATTGCTGCATTTCATAAAATTTTCGATGAGCCCGGGCGAGTTACCTCTGCAGCATCCAGTATTCTCCGTCAAGGATTGAGCCAGTTCAGTGGCTCAATACATCATTCACATCAAGACCTTATCATTTGAGCTTCGCTGGAATAATGACGCTTTGGTGACCACCTTTTGGCAAGGCCTCTCGGACAAAATTAACAGATTCCCTAGCCTCGCAGGAACTTCCCACCAACTTAGATGCCATGGTATCCCTATGTAATCGAGTGGACCTCCATTTTCGTGAAAGGTTTTCTGAAAAGGATACTTCCCGATGTCCTGTGGTCAAATTAGCACCTCGCTTTCTTCACCCGTTATCTGAAGATGAGTCCATGCAAATAGAGCGTTCTCATCTGACCCCAGAAGAAGGTGTCAGGAGACTTAAGAACAAATTATGGTTATATTGCGTTGATCCTGATCATCTGCTAAATGCCTGTCCTAAGAGATCAGGAAACGCCAGGCCCGAACCTGCTCCAGAGAAATCAGATTAGGTGTCTCTAAAACCTCTCCCTCTCTTGAAATTCCTAAAATCTGCTTCTTTCCTGTCATTCTCCACGGGCCTTCAGGCTCCATTCACACCTCCGTTCTTTTAGACTCTGGAGCAGCCGGGAATTTTATTTCACTCTCCTTAATTTTGCAGGGCTCCATACCCGTTGTACCCCTGGAGGTTCCTGTTTCTATTACGGCCATCGATGGGTTCCGCATAGCTAATGAAACAGTAGAATTTTGTACTCAAACTATCACTCTCCAAGTCATCGAGATTTCCATGGGCTAGATTTACAATCAGATTCTAGCTTTCATTTATGTAGTACTTTCTACAAAATGACAGCTAGAATCTGATTGGTTGCTATAGGCAACATCCCCACTTTTTCAAACCCGCAGCTTAGTAAATATACCCCCATGTCTTGCCTTTAACCACTACTCCTTTCATCCTGGGCTTGCCGTAGCTCCAACGGCATTCTCCCCGAATGGATTGAACCACTTCCCAGATTCTGTCTTGGGGTTCTGCCTGTTTTCGTGGATGCCACACCCGTATCCAACCCCTCGGAACCATCTCCACCTTACCCGAATCTAAGTCCACGAGGCTGCCCAATCAGTACCTTTCGTTTTTGGACGTTTTCGATAAAATCCGTTCGGATCATCTACCTCCTCACTGACCGTGGGACTGTCCCATCGAATTACAGCTGGGTAAGACTCCTCCCCGAGGCCGAGTTTACCCCTTGTCTTTACCCGATACACTGGCCATGTCTGAGTATGTCAAAGAAAATCTCCAATGGGGCTTCATCAGACCCTCCTCGCCGGCGGGTGCAGGTTTTTTTTTTCGTGAAGAAGAAAAACGTTTCTTTGAGGCCATGTATAGACTACCGGGGGCTCAACGCTATATCCATCAAAAATTGTTACCCCATTCCACTCATCACGGAGCTCTTCGATAGTATCAAATGAGCCAAAATCTTCCCTACACTAGATTTTTGTGGAGCCTATAATTTCATTAGAATCGGATCGGGGGATGAGTGGAAGACGGTGTTTATTACACGCGACGGCCATTACGAATACCTTGTAATGCCGTTTGGTCTATAATGCCACCGCTGTATTTCAAAGTTTCGTAAATGAAATATTTAGAGATCTCCTCCATGTGTGTGCAGTCGTTTACCTCAACAACATTTTGATATTTTCCCAAGATATCTCCTCCCACCGTCTCCATGTAGCAGAAGTCCTCTCCAGGTTACGCCAAAACCAAATCTTTTGTGAACTTGAAAAGTGTTTCTTCGAACTTCCACAAATGCCTTTCCTTGGTTACATTGTGTCTGGTTCTGGATTACGAATGCCCAGATAAAGTTAGTGCAAATCTGGATTGGCCCCTTCCGCTTGGCGTCAAGCCCATTCAACATTTCCTGGGTTTCGCTAATTATTATAGGTGTTTCATCAAAGGCTTTTCCACCATTGTGGCCCCCATTGTGGTACTCACCTGGAAGGGTTCCAATCACAAATCTTGGTCTTCAGTCACCTTGGAGACCTTCAAGTTTCTCAAGAACGCCTTCGCCTCAGCACCTGTCCTCAAACAATCTGCACTCCTTACCATATTTTCTGGCGTTCGATGCCTCTAATGCGGGCATTGGGGCAGTCCTTTTGCAGAACTCACCCCGATATTAGTTTCACCCTTGTGCCTTCTACTCCTGGAATTTCCTCCCTGCAGAAAGGAATTATGCCATCGGAGGCAAAGAGTTACTTGTCATCAAAGCAACACTTACCGAATGGTGTTATCTCATGGAGGGTGCTTGACACCCGGTTACTATTTTCACTGACCACAAGAACTTATTATACCTACATTCAGCACAATGCCTTAATCCCAGGCAGGTTCGGTGGTCAGTCTCTTTTCCCGTTTTGACCTTTGCATAACCTTCAATGCTAGGGAGAAGAATAAGAAAGCGGACGCACTCTCGTGCGTTTCCTTCGGACACTATATTGGAGGGCGTTCCTTCTCGCCCCATCCTGGACCCCAAATGCCTCTTATCCTCCACGTTGCTCAAATCTACTACTCCTCCACCTGGAAAGACCTTTGTTTCCCCTGGTCTCTGCAAAAGACTCCTGAAGTACTTCCATTCTTCTCATTTCACTGATCACACTGGGGCCTGTAAAACTACCAAACTACTGGAGGCCAAGTCTACACTCCGATGTTAAGGATTTTGTTTCCTCCGGTAGTACTTGTGCTCAACATAAGTCTTCTCGCCAGACTCCCTTCGGCCAGTTCCTTCCTTTACTCATTCCATGGGAACCTTGGACCCATATCAGTATGGACTCTATTAAGGATCTTCTACCCCCAGCAAGAAATGTAACACCATCTGGGTTGTGGTGGACCGGTTTTCTAAAGTGGCCCATTTCATCCTTCTTTCCATCCTTCCGTCCTCTCCGGTTTTGGCATCTCACTTCATTAAGGAGATATTTCGGCTGCATGGCTGTCCCTCCGAAATAGTCTCAGACCGAGGCGTCCAGTTCATGTCAAAGTTTTGGACCATTGTCTGTTAACTTCTAGGGATTAAACTGAATCTATCCTCCTCTTACCATACTCATTTCAACGGATAGACAAAACTAGTTAACCAAGATTTAGAGACTTACCTCAGGATGTTTTCTTCTGCCCTCCTACCCTGGGCCGAATTCGCCCATAATAATGCCTTTCATGAGTCTGCCACTACTTCACCCTTTTTTGTTGTCTATGGATCATCATCATCATTTATTTATATAACGCCACTAATTACGCAGCGCTGTACAGAGAACTCATTCACATCAGTCCCTGCTCCATTGGAGCTTACAGTCTAAATTCCCTAATATAGACACACACTCACACACAGACAGACAGAGAGGGACTAGGGTCAATTTTTTTTGATAGCAGCCAATTAACCTACCAGTATGTTTTTGGAGTATGGGAGGAAACCGGAGCACCCGGAGGAAACCCACGCAAACACAGGGAGAACATACAAACTCCACACAGATAAGGCCATGGTTGGGAATTGAACTCATGACCCCAGCGCTGTGAGGCAGATGTGCTAACCACTAGGCCACTGTGCTGCCCTCCTTCTCTTCCTCCCTCCCACCCAGGTCTCTGCTGTTAATGCTTTACACCGGAGTTTCTCCACCATCTGGAGCCAAGTACGGAGTTGTCTAAAGAAATCTTCCAACCGCTGCAAACTGTCGGCAGATAAGAGGCAACGGGTAGTTCCTGTCTTCAATGTCGGAGATAGGGTGTGGTTATCCACCAAGAATATACATCTCAAGGTGCTTTGTATGAAACTCGCTTCTTGTTTCATTTGCCCTTACAGTATTTCCTGAGTCATCAATCCTGTTTGCTTTAAATTACGGCTACCTGCCTCCCTCCATATTTCTAATTCCTTCCATGTTTCCCTGGTGAAACCACTGATTATTAATCGCTTCTCATCTGTATCCTCCTCCACCATTCCCAAAATTCATGAAGGAGGGGTTTGAACTCAAGCAGATTTTGGACTCCCAAGTACTACAAAGGCGGAATGAAGTATTTGGTGGACTTGAAGGGTTTTGGCCCTGAAGAACGCTCCTGGGTGCGTACCTCCGAAATTCTTCCGCCTCTGTTGTTGAAGAGATTTCACAAGAGGTTCCCCATGAAGCCCAACATTGGGCGTGCAATGCCCTCCTTTTAAAGGGAGGGGTACTGTCACACGGCGGGCAGTCAGACTGAGCCTCACTGCCGCTTATAGCATTCTGCCACAGTACTGCTAACTGCTCTTGTGTTTGAATTGGTGTTAATTCCTTGGATTGCTTTCACGTGTATGACCTCTGCCTGTTCCGGGACTTTGAACCATTGCCTGTGACCCTGTTCTTCTGCCTGTAACCGGACTCTGAACCATTGCCTGTGACCCTGATCTTCTGCCTGTACCAGAACTCTGAACCATTGCCTGTGACCCTGACCTTCTGCCTGTACCCGGATGCTGAACCAGTGCTTGTGACCCTGACCCTGCTGGTACCTGACATCTCCACCAGTACTCTGTCAAGTCCGCAGATCTCTAGCCTATCCTACTCTGTGCATTATCTCCTGTACCTGTGCGCCGCCGTGTAAGCATAAACTTGTACTACTCTGAGCATAAGTCCTGGGGGCATCCGAGTACCTGCGAGCATAACCAGTCTCTACAGGAAAGGTGACTGCTAAAGGTGAACACCTCTACCCCTTCTACAAGTTTATGCCGCACTGGTGACCATAACAGTTACATGACAGAGAACAGGGTCAGTGGTATCACATAGTATAAAACTAATGGAAGCAGGGCACAGGGAATGTATCCAGTTACATGATAGAGAACAGGGCAGTGGTATCACATAGTATAAGACTAATAGAAGCGGGGCACAGGGAATGTATCCAGTTAAATGATAGAGAACAGGTCAGTGGTATCACATAGTATAAGACTAAAGGAAGCGGAGCACAGGGAATGTATCCAGTTACATGATAGAGAACAGGTCAGTGGTATCACATAGTATAAGACTAATGGAAGCAGAGCACAGGGAATATTGTAACAATCATGACCAGGTTTTGTTACTTTCCCTGTCTGCTCTGTTTTTCTGTGCATCACATGACTCACCCTCAGGGCGTGGTCACTTTACCTGCTCTATTTAAACTCAGCACTGACATCTGCTGACTGTCAGTGCAACTTGTTGCTAGCCTGATTCCTTGGACTCCTGTGTATCCTGTGTCTTCCTGTGTATGAGTTTCAGTTCTCTATCTAGTGCTGGAGCACTTCTACTGGGATTTCCCTGCTGCAAGTATCATCTTGTGCATATTACCAAGACTTTGTTTTCTCTCTATTGTGCCTCTACTGATTCACAGCCTGCTGCAAGTCTGTTCATGTGCATATAACAAGACTGTTATTGTGTTTATCCTTGTCACGCTCCGCCGTGGCTATTGGACACCTGCATATTATCATCTGTGCTGTGAATAGACTGCTATTGTGTTTACCACCTTGTCACGCTCCGCCGTGGCTAATTGACATCTGCATATCATCATCTGCATATTTATATATATATATATATATATATATATGTTTTTCATTGAAGTATTGAAGAACTACATCGTGTCTTGCCTCCCTATTCTGAACCTAGTAGACTCAGCATCTGGTCGTGTACAGGCCTGCTCTGACTATCAGACCTGTAACTACCAGCACCGTAACATGTATCCAGTTACATGATAGAGAACAGGGTCAGTGAGAGATATGTGAGTGACTGAGTGGGAAGCAGAAGAGCGACTCGCACCACATGAGAGAATAAGATGCAGCCAGTGTACTTCCTACGTCCATCACTTCAGGCTCACATGTAGACACATCGCTCTCACATGTAGACACAGCGCTCACATGTAGACACGGCTCTCTCACATGTAGACACAGCGCTCTCACATGTAGACACGGCTCTCACATGTAGACACAGCGCTCTCGCATGTAGACACGGCTCTCTCGCATGTAGACACGGCGCTCTCGCATGTAGACACGGCGCTCTCGCATGTAGACACGGCGCTCTCGCATGTAGACACGGCTCTCTCGCATGTAGACACGGCGCTCTCGCATGTAGACACGGCGCTCTCGCATGTAGACACGGCGCTCTCACATGTAGACACGGCACTCTCACATGTAGACACGGCGCTTTCACATGTAGACACGGCTCTCTCGCATGTAGACACAGCGCTCTCACATGTAGACACGGCGCTCTCACATGTAGACACGGCTCTCTCGCATGTAGACACAGCGCTCTCACATGTAGACACGGCGCTCTCGCATGTAGACACGGCGCTCTCACATGTAGACACGGCACTCTCACATGTAGACATGGCGCTTTCACATGTAGACACAGCTCTCTCGCATGTAGACACGGCGCTCTCGCATGTAGACACGGCGCTCTCGCATGTAGACACGGCGCTCGCATGTACACACGGCGCTCTCGCATGTAGACACGGCGCTCACACATGTAGACACGGCACTCTCGCATGTAGACACGGCACTCTCGCATGTAGACACGGCGCTCTCGCATGTAGACACGGCGCTCACACATGTACACACAGCGCTCACATGTACACACGGCGCTCTCACATGTAGAACACTGATTGACGCTGTCACTAGATCATTCTCTGTAATATTTGTATCTTCCTCTCAGTTCGCCCAGACGTGAAGGTCTCAGGTCACCAGTCAGGTGATAACACAAAGCTCCAATGTCTGGTCTATGGGTTTCACCCCCGTGATGTGGATGTGAAGTGGATGAGGAATGGGAGAGACGAGGTTCTCTCAGATGAAGTTCAACAGATCCTCCCCAACCCTGACGGCACCTATCAGACCAGAGTCACTGTGGAAGTGATACCCAGGGATGGGGACAGTTACTCCTGTTATGTGGATCACAGCAGCCTGGAGGAGATGCTCAGTGTCCTGTGGGGTGAGTGTCGGCCATACATGGGGCAATTTTAGGGCAACTCTGAATTGGAGCCCAGTACTTACATTCTGTATTGTACCAGTTATCACTCAAAACAATAAAAACAATCTGTCAGATCTCTATATATTACTGTATTAATGCTTTTTAAAATGCTCATTTCATACAGGTGTAGTAGAGTTTCCCTCTAGAATATTCTGCCTACTGTAATATGCTTCTGTCTGAGTTAATTCTAATTCTTATTTGTTTTAAGTTGGTCCTGATTAGTTGCAATTGAATTCTTCCTAGCCCAGATAGGATTTCACAGTATGGAATGTAGAAAGAGAGCTGAGCCTCCAAACAGCATGAGTGTGATATCCGAGCCATCTGCCAAACTGCAGGAGTGTGGTATCTGAGTCACCTGCCAAACTGCAGTAGTGTGGTATCTGAGTCACCTGCCAAACTGCAGGAGTGTGGTATCTGAGCCATCTGCCAAACTGCAGGAGTGTGGTATCTGAGCCATCTGCCAAACTGCAGGAGTGTGGTATCTGAGCCATCTGCCAAACTGCAGGAGTGTGGTATCTGAGTCATCTGCCAAACTGCATGAGTGTGGTATCTGAGTCACCTGCCAAACCACAGCTTTGTGGCATCTAAGTCACCTGCCAAACCACAGCTTTGTGATATCTGAGTCACCTGCCAACCTGCAGCATTGTGGTATATGAGCCACCTGCCAAACTGCAGGAGTGTGGTATCTGAGTCACCTGCCAAACTGCATGAGTGTGGTATCTGAGCCACCTGCCAAACTGCAGGTGTGTGGTATCTGAGCCACCTGCCAAACTGCAGGAGTGTGGTATCTGAGCCACCTGCCAAACTGCAGAAGTGTGGTATCTGAGCCACCTGCCAAACTGCAGGTGTGTGGTATCTGAGCCACCTGCCAAACTGCAGGAGTGTGGTATCTGAGCCATCTGCCAAAATAGAAATAGAACTACAGTATTAGGATATATAAAATCCTCTGTTAGGGTATCCGGGGATCCGCCGAGAGAGGAGAGTGGCGGTCAGAGGTAGGTGGGAGCGCCGGACCCAACCAGGTGATCAGTGGGTCCTGTGCTTGACAGTCTGTTCTTAAAGTTGGGTTCACTGTAAGGTTTCATAACACTAGTTCCAGGTGACAGCTGTCAGAAAACTGTTCACAATGACAGCTATAAATACCTTCTTTCAATTCCCGTAATCAGCACTCTGCTAGAACAGCAATCTAGCTTGTCACCTCACCTGGACTGCTGCACAGCTATCTTTAATCAACAATCAGTCTGTCAGTGAAAAGGTCTCTGCTTGTACTTTGAAGAAGACTTGTTTTGTTTGACTGTACATTTACCTTTTCCAATTCTTCCACCTCAGCTTCGACCCACGCTGTTCTACCTCTCAAATCCCTTGACTTTGGTTACGTCCATCACTATTCTACGTTCTCCAATCCTTTGACTTCAGCTTGTATCTCACAACCAGTCCTCTCAAGACTAATGATTCTTTCCTGAGAGCTGCCAGCACGATGACCATTTTGTTACAGACCATTGTTTTGACTTCAGTTTTTTCCTGATGATTTAGTACTGTTTTGTCCCTTGTGTATTATTTGGCCAATCTGACCTCTCATATTTACTTTGGTTGCCATTTGTAGTCATATTGGTGAGTCATTATATCTACGTGTACAAGACCTGGGTCAACTGAGTACCAGTGAACACAATATGATCGAGCATCTGTGGGATGTGCTTGGAAAACATGTAGGAGCCATGGAGGCCGCATCTCGCACCTTACAAAACTTAAAAGATTTGCTGCTAATGTCTTGGTGCCAGATACCACAAGACACCTTCTGTGTTACTATATAAATGTCTGATTACCATCCCTAAATAGATAGGATTCTCACATCTCATATTTCCTACATGTTTCACTTTTAGATCCTAAGGACAATGGCCCTTCATACCCTGGGATTATTGGTGGCGTTATTACTGTTCTTCTAGTGTTGGCTGCTGTTATTGGAATCATTCTATACAGGAAACACTCAGGTGAGTGTGACATTTACAGGATGATAAACAGAAACAACAGGGATGTATTTACCTTAGTGGCAAACTAGACTCATATCTATAGCAGTACAGAGACGCGCGCATACAGCTGTACAGAGACGCGCGCATACAGCCGTACAGAGACGCGGGCATACAGCCGCACAGAGACGTGCGCTTACAGCCATACCGAGATGCGTGAATACAGCCGTACAGAGATGCGCGCTTACAGCCATACAGAGACACACATCTACTATAGTACTGTTCAGCAGGCAGCTTCTGTTCCTTTCAGTTTTAGTTTTGTTGCTTAGTCTTTTATAACCACCTACTTTTTCAGTAAAATTATAAGAGGGGGGATTTGCATAGCCGGATTAAGGGGGGGGCACAGGGGGCATGTGCCCCGGGCCCCCCTCTCTCTGAGGGCCCCCCGCCGCCCGTATGACTTCATCTGCTGTCAGTAATATACTGACAGCAATCGCACCAGGCCCCCCTCTCTCCGCGGCTGGCGCCCCCCCCTCACCGCCCACATTACCTCTCCTGTTGATAATTAGCTGTCAGTTGCTGTCTAACAGCAACTGACAGCAACCACGGCCATCTGACAGCTGACAATTCGCGATGTGCGCCCACTCTATCTTAGCAGCACCGCGGCTGCTGTAATATCTAAAATGGCCGAAATGGAGCTGCTGCACATGTGCAGATGCAGCAGCTCCTCCTCGGCATGAAGACTCCAGAGACAGCAGGTGAGTGAAAAAAAATTATACTAGTCTAAAACTAAATATATATACAAAACCCTTAATAACATGGGTATTTCTTGATTAAATATGTAAAATGTTGCCACCTATAATAGTATGAGTACATTATATATATATATATATATATATATATATATATATATATATATATATATATAAAATCTATCTTCTGGCTACATTTTACATATTTAATCAAGCAATAATCATGCTATGAGGGGTCTTCTTAAATATGATTATTTATTTTATCAGTAGTGGTTTAATAAATATACATTAAACATTAATATTAGGCTGGTAGAGCAAATTGAGTTGCAGATTATATTTTATTAATCATTAGTAAAGTAATTACTGATGCCGTCCAGTTATATTAAAGTTCGAATACAATTGTAATACATTATGTATAATTTATATTTATATTTATTTATATACACATTTATGTAGTCTAATTAAAGCTTTAATATAAGTGGCAGGCTTCGATAATAACTTTAATAATGATTAATAAAATAGAGGGTCCTGCATGATTATTACAATATATATATATATATATATATATATATATATATATATATATATATATATATATATATATGACACATAAATATGCACAGATATACATAGCTACACACACATATATAGTCAAAATTGGTGTTACGTTATCAATGTTTATTTTTTATGTTTAAATGTGCGGTATCATTGCTAGTTTTAATGTGCATTGTCAATGGTATTTTTAATTTGCGGTATCATTGCTTTTTTTAATTTGCGGTATCATTGCTATTTTTAATTTGCGGTATCATTGCTATTTTTAATATGCGGTATCATTGCTATTTTTAATGTGCATTATAAATTGTATTTTTAGCGTGTGGTATCAGTGCTAGTTTTAGCGTGCGGTATCAGTGCTAGTTTTAGCGTGCATTATCAGTGCTAGTTTAAGCGTGCGGTATCAGTGCTAGTATTAGCGTGCGGTATAATTGTTAGTTTTAGTGTACGTTATCAATGGTATTTTTAATGTGGGCTTTTGATGATTGCTTTAATGTACAGTATTTTAGTTTGTGTAAGTAATGATTTGTCTTATGCAGACAACTTAGGCGAGCCCCTCTGGGAGAGCTGTAAGTGTCATACTGTGGGCTGTAGATGATATAGATGTGTCAATGCTTATAGCAGTGGTTCCCAAACTTTTGCAGTTCGCGGCACCCTTAGAGTCTCCATAATTTTTTTAAGGCACCCCTCCAAAATAATTACCGGGCAGTCCTGTTTTAGAAGTAGTTGGGTCAAAAAATTGTAATAAATATTTAGGTCAGGACAGAAATGCTTATTTAGTTGTATGCAAAAATGCCCCCTCTGCATCCAGACACTCTGCCCCCACTGCATCCAGACACTCTGCCCTCTCTCACGCTGCCCCCTCTGTCACGCTGTCCCCCTCCTCTGCCCTCTGTCACCCTGTCCCAGCTCATCTGCCACGCTGTCCCCCTCCTCTGCCCTCTGTCCCTCTCCTCTGCCCTCTCACGCTGTCCCCCTCCTCTGCCCTCTCTCTCGCTGTCCCCCTCCTCTGCCCTCTCTCACGCTGTCCCAGCTCCTCTGTCACGCTGTCCCCCTCCTGTCACGCTGTCCCTCTCCTCTGTCCCCTTCCTGTCATGCTGTCCCTCTCCTAAGTCCCCCTCCTGTCACGCTGTCCCTCTCCTCTGTCCCCCTCCTGTCACACTGTCACTCTCCTCTGTCCCTCTCCTGTCACTCTCCTCTGTCCCCCTCCTGCCACGCTGTCCCTCTCCTCTGTCCCCCTCCTGTCACGCTGTCACTTTGCCTCCTCTGTCCCTCTCCTGTCACACTGTCACTTTGCCTCCTCTGTCCCTCTCCTGTCACACTGTCACTTTGCCACCTCTGTCCCTCTCCTGTCACGCTGTCACTCTCCTCTGTCCCCCTCCTGTCACGCTGTCACTCTCCTCTGTCCCTCTCCTGTCACTCTCCTCTGTCCCTCTCCTGTCACGCTGTCACTTTGCCTCCTCTGTCCCTCTCCTGTCATGCTGTCACTTTGCCTCCTCTGTCCCTCTCCTGTCACGCTGTCACTTTGCCTCCTTTGTCCCTCTCCTGTCACGCTGTCACTTTGCCTCCTCTGTCCCTCTCCTCTGCCCTCTCTCACTTTGCCCCCTCTGCTGCGCGCCAGCCATAAAAAAAACCAACAGAAACACTTACCAATCAACGCGGCGCCGGGACCCAGCATCCTCCTCTCTCACGCAGCGGCTGTCACTGATATGACAGCTGCGTGAGAGAGGAGGATGGTGGGTCCCGGCGCCGCGTGGATTGGTAAGTGTTTCTGTTTGTTTTTATTATGGCTGGCCCGCGGCACCCCTGAGACAGCGCCGCGGCACCCCTGTGAGCCGCGGCGCACAGTTTGGGAACCACCGGCTTATAGCCTTATACCCAATGTCGTTATTTTACATGCGTTTTATACAGAGGGGCACAGAGTGTGTGGATGCAGAGGGGCACAGAGTGTGTGGAGATGGTGCACGGGCACAGAGTGTGTGGAGATGATGCAGAGGGGCACAGAGTGTGTGGAGATGATGCAGAGGGGCACAGAGTGTGTGGAGATGACGCAGAGGGGCACAGAGTGTGTGGAGATGACGCAGAGGGGCACAGAGTGTGTGGAGATGACGCAGAGGGGCACAGAGTGTGTGGAGATGACGCAGAGGGGCACAGAGTGTGTGGAGATGATGCAGGGGCACAGTGTGTGTGGAAATGATGCAGGGGCACAGAGTGTGTGGAGATGATGCAGGGGCACAGAGTGTGTGGAGATGACGCAGAGGGGCACAGAGTGTGTGGAGATGACGCAGAGGGGCACAGAGTGTGTGGAGATGATGCAGGGGCACAGTGTGTGTGGAGATGATGCAGGGGCACAGAGTGAGTTAGCTGTAAATTATTCTTTGACAGAAATATAATAGAAAAAAATATATAAAAATATTATTTTCCCTTGGATTTATGTGTATTATTTTTGCCAACAACTTACTAAGTATGTCCGTCCTGACCTAAATACTTATTACGTTATTTTGACCCGACTAATTATAAAAAACGGTACTGCTCGGTAATTATTTTAGAGGGGTGCCTTGAAAAAATTATGGAGACTCTATAAGGGTGCCGCAAACTGCAAAAGTTTGGGAACCACTGCATTAATTTTAGATCTTAGGGGCCCCCCTATCTTAAGTGCCCCGGGCCCCCCAAAGCCTTAATCCAGCTCTGGGGATTTGGATGTAAGTGTTTGAGCATGTGAGGACAATTATTGTGTAAGACTGAATTCAGCTGGAAATACAGCCCTGACTGACACTGTTCATACACCTCATATGTGAAGGGATTGAAGAAACGTTTGTTGCTGATTCCTGTTCCTAACTCAGTCTCTTGTGTTTGTTTAGGGAGGAATCCTGGCCATGTTTATGTTCCTACCCCCAGTAAGTAACATTGTTATCTGTGCTGTCCCATCTGCATTGTATCATGTGTCTGAGCTATAGGTGTTATGTCTAGGTGTCACTCTCGACTTCTCTCTCTCTTTTGCCCCCCACATTCAATCCCTTGCACAAGCCTGTCGCTTCCAACTCCGTAACATTGCCCGCATCCGTCCCTTCCTCTCTCAAGATGCCACCAAAACTATCATCCATGCTCTCATCTCCCGTCTCGACTACTGCAACCTTCTCCTTAATGGCCTCCCCTGCTCCCACCTTGCCCCCCTCCGCTCTATACTCAATGCGGCTGCGAGACTCATCTTCCTCTCACGCCGCTCCTCCTCGGCCTCCCCTCTCTGTCTTTCCTTACACTGGCTCCCCTTCCCCTACAGAATCCTTTTTTAAACTCCTCACCACCACTTACAAGGCTCTCTCTCAGTCTACTGCTCCTTACATCTCTAACCTCCTCTCCATTCACACTCCCGCCCGCTCCCTGCGCTCAGCCAATGATCGCCGCCTCTCCTCCACTCTGATCACCTTTTCCCACTCTAGAATCCAAGACTTCTCCCGTGCTGCCCCCCTGCACTGGAACGACCTCCCTTGCTCCATTCGTCTCTCACCCAATCTGTGCTCCTTCAAGCGGGCTCTTAAAACTCACCTGTTCCTTAAGGCCTACCAACCATCCACTTAACCTCTCACCTCTTCTGGTTCTCCCCTGCCCCCTTTCTCTCTCCCCGTTTTTTTCACTGGCTCCCTTATGTACCTGATTCTGTTTACCCTCCCTTAGGATGTAAGCTCGTATGAGCAGGGCCCATCTTCCCTCCTGTCTCCTCACCTGTTCTTCCGCTCCGTCTCTACTGTATCTGCCGGCCTGGAGTTTCTGAAATACTGGTACTTTGTGTTTATTGTTCTGTATTGTCTTACCCTGTATAGTCTACTGTTTGTACCATGTACGGCGCTGCGGAAACCTTGTGGCGCTTTACAAATAAACGATAATAATAATAATATAAAGAAATAAGCGAGTTATATCTGTGCCCATATAAAGGGGCTTAGACTGCTTGCTCCATTCATATATTATTACAGATCCAGACATTTTTCCTGCTGATGCCAGAATGAGGTTAAATTGGGACCATTTTATTCTGTATCTCTTTTGTGTGTGTAAAGCTTTTTATAACATTGCTCGGAGTGATAAATGCACTTCTCTAGTGAAATTTTATGTGAAAGCGCAAAATGCAACCCATTAATAATATAGTAGTAGACCGGAAGACACCAGCGAAAAAATGGCCATGGGTTCTTCTGCACCTCAAGAAATGCCCCTAAAAATAAGCCTTTCCCATCAATTTATCTCATTTCAATAATCTTGGTCTGAAATATTAAATATTTTGCATTTCTCAACAAGGACCAGTGCACTTACTCTCTACTTTGCAAGTAATGCCCCTACCCAGCCACACGTCTCCCATTTGTCTGTGCAAACTTCTGCTCCTCTGTAAATGGCTCCATCTTGTTTCACAATCCCATGTGCTTTAATACAAATTGAGGCACATAGCAAAACCAAAGAGCATTTTGTGCTGCATCTTGGCAATTTTGCGCTTCATAAATGATCTACATTGTGTTAGAACAGAACAATACCTGCAGCTTCTCTGCTTCATTCCTCTTTTTTCCATTATATTTACCACAGTTATACATTATACTGCTCACAATTCACAGATCTCTTCCCCTACACCTGGTCCCGCATTGAATCCTTCCCCATGCAGCAAACTGTCATAGATTCATCTCACAATACTCAGCTTTGTGACAGACGGACAACTTTCCTTTCTTCCATTGCAATCAAGAAAATAGATCATATTCAGATTAATTATGTATATACTAAACTAAAAATATTTTTAATAGAATGATGATTAAAATATTAAAATGTGTTACTTTGCTTGACAAAAAGATTGCTCATATAAGAATAATGCTTCTCCCCCCACACTTTGCAGTATGAGGATAACAAATGATAGCGATATTACTTAAGTAGTCAGTGATCAGATAAGCTATATTATAACGTCCAGTGAGACATTAAATACACACATAGGTGGGGTGTAGTATATGCTGAGTTTATCAGGACAAATAACCAACTATTAATAATGTTTCAGTCACATAGACATTTTAGCATTGCGCAAGCATGAAACACAAAATCCAGCATCAGCAAATATTACAAAGAACAAAGAAAGATATACATGTCCTGTGAAACTGGACATAACTGTTACAAATCATAGTTGCAGTTCTTGCATGTCCATGGAACTTGTTAATAGAATTGAAGCCTATTGTGACTTGCAAAGCTGTAGATCTGAACCCTGAACAATATTTTTCAGAACAAACCAAGTTAACTCTTTCACAAAAGTGACCTTGGAGTTTGGGAATCTGCATAAAAGCCCTCGGCCTGGTCACAGAACTCTCCAGTGACTTCTAATGCACTTTCGGTGGACAGTTGGTGGTACATTATACCATATAGAATTAACATTGTAGCACAACACCAGCAATCCTAAAGAGGAAGAAGAGAGTCTCTGGAGGCCCTACCCGGGAGATTAGCCACGTTGGAGCTTTAGAAAAGATATGAGCTGGCATAATGGCCCAGATGCTTAACACAATTTATGTGCTGAAGATATTGTAAAGGAATCGCAACCAGGATTAGAGATTTCCAGACGTGAATTTTCATGTAATATAAAAAGACCAAAACATATAAAGTGAAGTTCCATTTTTAAATGGTGCATCCAATAATATATCTCATATTATACACGCTTTAGTGAAAAAAACAAAGTCTTTATATTAATTTCTTTTTATGACGAAAACCCAGAAAATGTTCTGTCTCCACGAAATCTTCAACATACTTAGATGAACTTCATGACTCCAATTATACGGCTGCCTACATGGCACAACTGAATAGGGAGAGAAAAAGGAAACCCTCTCAGTATATTAACTTTAAAAGCACCAATTTTATTCCTCCAATGCACTTGCAACACATTCAAACATATAATTTCTGCTTAATAAAAACACTCACGAATAACCCCCATGAGTGTTGCCAGTATCGTACCACTATCCAGCAATACTGTGCATTTCAATACAGAACTTCTAGGATGGATTGTCCCGGACACAGTCTGAATAGAAGGTGGTATGAAGGTCGATCCTTCCTTACTCTCTGCAATCCTTTGATGCGCTTCCGCTACCACTTCTTTCTAGATGGTGGGAGATTCAGATTGAGTCCCCTTTTTAATACACAGGTCCAATCACAGACAACTGCAATTACAACTATGACTTTGGGTAATCCATTCTTCACACAAATTTTTTTTTCCTCTTTATTAAAAGTGCTTATCGATATAGTATAACTAGAATTCCTGTGTCCACTGTTTCAAGACTTTGTTCTAAATGTTACTTTTGTTGTGGATGTGACACTTTATACGTATTATACATTAAGCCCATTCCCATGGAAACGTATAAAACAAAAATCTAAAATGCACATTCTCTGCAATACATGGTATCCTGCTGTACGCCACTATGAGAACCACCTGCACCTAAAGTCAGCACTGAGTACTTTTGGGCAGAAAGTATCTAACAAAAAAGACCCATTTTAATTTGAACTAAATCTTCACCATTATCTTTTTCTCTCCATTGTCCTTTAACCATATTTATTCCACAAAAACCTTTCAGAGCTGTAACTTCACAATTATCCATACTTACCTACATTCTTCAGCTCCCTTCCGGGAGCCAGCCAGTGGAGGGGGGCGTGAGGGGGCGGGGCAGCCAAAATCGCGTCATTTCGGCCCCGCCCCCTGTGACAACATGACGCAAATTGCGTCATTTGACAGCGGGGAGTGGGGCTAAACGCAGCGATTCATTGGGAATCGCGGCGTTTGGGATCTAATTCTGCCCACTTCACTAGGAAGTGGGCACTTCCTAGTGAAGTGGGCAGAATTCGGGAGATTGCCACACTAGCCCGGGAGTCCGGGAGACTCTCGCAAAAGTATGGCAAGTATGCAATTATCTTCGTCTTTAAAGTGTGCGGATACTGTGAGGTTGATTCATGTTGGATGTAAGTCCCTTTACATAACATATCTTGCGTAAATTGTTGCCCTGACAGGGGCCTTACACCAATGAGCGCAATTACAGTCAATTCATGTCAGAATGCAGACAACACTGACCACTGCCTTACATTAACCCTATGTTCACCAGCTTCTATTCCCTACACTAAATAGTTCCCTCTTTATTATCCTTGTACTCTGTTTTCTCTATACAAGTATCTTTAATAAGGTTTAGTAAACGTCAGTTAATGTATAGCAAGCAATGGTGAAACCAGATATGAATGTATAGTAATAGTAAGAGCAATAATAAGATTAGATAAACAATAATTAAATCAATATTATAATATATATCTGTACATAAATGTATAGAATACTTATTCCTTTCTGTAGTGTAGTGAGTTTCTGTAGTGCCGGGATCTGCTGTATCCTATATTCTTTACCCTCTTCCTTTTGTGACATTTACACTGTAAGAATACACTACATTCTCCATACCAGTTATTTTATACTTTTACATATATCTGTGGATATAAAGGTCATGTGTGGGCATTGCTTCTAAATGTGTTTACTGAAAAACGTAAAACAAAGTAAAAATGTAAAAAATAAAATGACCGTCTGCATCCGGAGAGAAATGTAATAAGGTTATTTGTAGTCTTTGTATACAGAAAAGTATTTCCAGTATTTGCATTGTCCGTACACAGAGATGTGTGAGACTATGGAAGGTCCACATTACATTGCTGACATCACACTGTTAGTACAGGACACTATAGATGGGTTATTCAGATGGAATATGGTGAGGTCCAGGTTACTGTAATCACATCTATCATCTGAGCAGCAGAACAAGTACATACAGGGAAATACCAGCAATATAAATGTATCCTCTTTCTTTACAGCATAAGAAATCATTAAGGAGCATCACAGAGGAAACTAAAGAGACGCCGTCTTCTGTCTACTTGTTTTATGTTTATCTTTATTGCTGATTTAAAGTGAACCTGACTTATACAGAGTTATTTCAACACTGTTCCTGACATTTTGGGGGAGATTCAATTCAGCGCAATGTGATTCACAGTCCATGGAGACACATTGCTCCGATGTTTAGGTGCAAGGCAAAATGAGCGCAAAATTCTTACTGTAAAGGCCGGCAATGTGCGCAGCTGGACACCGCTGTGATGTCTGGTGGTACATCGCAGCCAATTGAATCTCTCCCCTTTGTTGTAGATAGAAATAATATAAAAATTAGAAATATTATATTTTAATATATCTGTGTAAGCTTCCCCTGTGCTACAACGTAGGATTCATACCCATTGATGTTTATTATATGCATGTTCTTGGTGTTTTTAATACTAGTACAACACATATAACCACTGTTTCTACTGTCACCGCAGCCTCTGCTGCTGGTACTAGCATCTTGGTAGAATTCCATTTGTGTATTTTAATCTGTTTAATGTGTTTACCGTGGATACTCTGATTGGGGAAACTTCTAGTGAGCTCCAGGTACTAGTAAAAATGCAAATCGAACACCAGCACATACCTGGCCTTAGGGAGAGACTTCAAAAGCTGTTATATGGTCCCAGTTTCGCCGAAAAACATTTTTACTTTATTGAACAGCATTTTATTTCTTTTAATAAATTAAATGAGAGACTCTACTGTGTGTCCCCTTCCACTGCCCCGTGTTGGGTGTCCCCTTCCATCGACCCGTGTTGTGTGTCCTTTTCCATTGACCCCTGTTGGGTGTCCACTGACATATGCTGTGAATCTCCTACGTTGGGCCAATACTTTGTACTGAAATGTATAACCTTAATCTTTTACGTCATTAAGCATATTTTGTTTAAATGGTTTCTTGTGATATCACCAAATGATGAATTTGTTAGGCTAAGCACATACCTCCCAACATTGTAATTGTGGAAATTGGGGGGAGTGTGGTCGTACCATGCAGTGTATGTAACCGTGACAGGTTGGAGTATGCTACACCCCCAAGGGGAATGCTTAACTTCTGAAGCAACAGGCTGCCCCTAATCTCCCTCCACTCCCCTAAGAACACCCCCTGGAGACAGGGGAAAGAGTCATATTCTTCAGGATACATTAGAAAAATGTTCTGCCTCTCAAATATTATATATACTGTATGTATATCTATATATCTATATATCTATATATATATATCTATATATCTATATATATATATCTATATATCTATATATATATCTATATATATATATATATCTATATATATATCTATATATATATATATCTATATATATATATACATACATACATACATACATACATTGTTATTAGCTGGAGCAGAATAATCTACAAATGGATACTTAGGTCTTGGTTCATCTGTGGACATAAGCTTATTTGTGTGCCGTACCTTACTTGAATTTGCTCTGCGCATGCGCAGATCTGGACTTATGCCAATAAATGCAATTCATGTACCAAAGCAAATGACACTTACAACTACCTACAACTTCAAGGACAGAACCGGGACGGAAGGAGATGACTAACAAAGGCAATTTACAGTAAGGGCAGGCAGACGGCATTCTGAGTATCTTGTAAGTTCTAATGTAAAAAAAAGTTAAAAAACATTTTTTTAGGCACTTTTTTTTTTTTTTTTAATAATTATTAATGCATTCTCATGTGACTTTACATTGCACATATGTATGTGTGTATCCTGTACTGTGTTCTGTCTGTAATCATCCTGCACGTAACCGTTAGGCAGGGCGCACTTACACCCAGATTCAAATAAAAATACATCTTGAGATCAGCACAGACTCGAATACGGATGAAATTGGGCTCAAGTTCTGTGCGTTTTTAAATGCAAATTCACATATTTTTTATACATTCCTCACAAATATTTTATTTTATTTTGTTGCTTTCATGGTTGAAAGCAAGCAAAAAAACTAAAATTATATACATATGTCTGACTAGTAATCCTATGTACTGTGTATGCCAATATTGCAAAACAATAGATATAATCAAAATGCAAATAATTAGATTGATAACATAAAGACTGTTACATGTGAGTAGTATTGGATAGGACTGGGTCGCTGGCAATAGAATTGACTTTATTTATTTTATTTCTATATAAATATTTTTTTATTGAACAGTGCAAGTTACAATAAAGACAATGTGGAATAAACTGTTTATTTGTTTTTTTCCCCATTATTCACATACTGTACATCACAACAACAAAACTGTTCTGTTTAATAATAATATTTAGCATATTTGTTTTGCACTAGGAAGAACGTCCTTCAATTATTTCTAATTATTATGATTATCATTTATAACATAAGTTAACTCAATAAAGTAACTTGATAAATGCTTTACAACTAAACTAAATTATAAAGGCTAATTATAAATGCATCTACACTCTCCCTCATACTCTTGTTTTTGGGTAGATGATGAGTATCCAGGTCGAGAGGGTGTATATTAAATATAGGGTAGACTATGGTCTGTGTGAGTAGTGAGGACAGGGAGAAACATATGTGAGGGGAAGAGGGTCCCTCAGTCTAGCAGATCTCCAGATCCCTGGAGTTAGTGATAGGGAAGGATGAGCCATCGGCAATATAGAATTGTCCAATGCTAATTTGCATTAGGAAATTACAGTGCCAGCATGCCCGCGAAGCAAAGACACAGAATATTACATCAGAGCGCGTCAAACGTATGGATTATGGTACCAGAGAGAGTGAAGAAGTAGTGCAGGAGTACAAAGGCAGAGGATGTAGGGCAGCACGGTGGCTAAGTGGTTAGCACTTCTGCCTCTCAGCGCTGGGGTCATGAGTTCAATTACCGACCATGGCCTTATCTGTGTGGAGTTTGTATGATCTCCCTGTGTTTGAGTGGGTTTCCTCCGGGTGCTCCGGTTTCCTCCCACACTCAAAAACATACTGGTAGGTTAATTGGCTGCTAACAAAATTGACCCTAGTCTCTCTCTCTGTCTGTGTCTGTGTGTGTTAGGGAATTTAGACTGTAAGCTCCAATGGGGCAGGGACTGATGTGAGTGAGTTCTCTGTACAGCGCTGCGGAATCAGTAGCGCTATATAAATAAATGGTGATGATGATGATGTAGGCGCGGTCATTAAAAGGACTGGCAAAATAACCTGAGAATCCGCAAACACTTGGGAAGCAGTGCAGCTACAGGCATTGAGTCTGCCAGAGGAGAAGTTCATCACTTTTAAAGTGAGTACTGTGGGACCAAGTGCTACAGAGCCAGACAGATATATGAAAGGAGTTGACTGCATAGAGAAAATATAGAAGATGAGAAGGGCCATCCCTTAGAGCTGTAAGTCTCACAGAGCAAACTGCGCTTTTAACAGAAAGCTGCCAACCTTACAGAGAGTTACTAGTGTTGCTATTATTATCGTAGATTTGTAAGGTACCATAGTGCTCCGCAGCACCGAACAGCAGGGAAAACAGGACATACATAAAACAGGGACATACAAGGCAGACAAAATAAATGCAGACATAAAAACAAAGGGTATGGAGGACCCTGCTCATTAGAGAGCTTACATTCTATAACATTTTTTTAGCCATATCACAGAGTGTCCCGTGATACAGGCAAGGTATGAGTAGCAAAGCACGTTTATTTTGAATTATCAGCACAAGATGCTGTGATTGTAATAGCAGCAAATAACAGGTTGAGTAGAATTGTATATGATCAGTTGCCTATGTGTTCTGTGCTCGTGGACAATCAGAGTTGGTCCAGCAAAACACACAGCTCTGTGAGGGTGAATTCTGGTCGCTGTTTTGTAAGAGTTTGTCTCTTAGAAGATGCAGTCCCTATAAGAGACAACAATCTGTGTAATATATTTAACGGACACAAGATGGTGCTGTTTTCCTGGAAAAAGAGTTAATACAATCTGGCATACAAACTAGGCACCAGGTGGTGCTGTCCTGCTGGTAAAAGAATTAAGGATGATGCAATTTGTGAAATGACCACATGATGGCATCAGAGCAAAAGAAGAACTTCAGATACTTCAAATCAGATTGTAGGGTATGCTTTTTTGCTTGAGAAGAACCAGAGCTCCAGCGGCTGAAGCGGCAGGGAGCCCTTGTAAGGGCTGTGAGCTACCCTGCCGCCAGAAGACTTCACTCAAGACGGCGGGACAAGCGGAGTTTCCTGCGCGGAGCAGGTGAGTATCAATTACTCTTTTAGGTTGGGCACAAGGCCCGGGGGCACCTTCAGGCACTAGGCCTGTGGCGCAGGTAGGGGCGGCCATTGTAGGTATTCGGAAGGGCACAAGGCCCTAGTTCTTTAAAGGGCACAAGGCCCTAGTTGTTAGGAGGGCACAAGGCCCTAGTTGTTAGGAGGGCACAAGGCCCTAGTTCCTTTAAAGGGTACAAGGCCCTAGTCATTAGGAGGGCACAAGGCCCTTAGTTAGTGGGGCACAAGGCCCTAGTCTTTAACGGGCACCAGGCCCTAGTTAGTTAGAAGGGCACCAGGCCCTGGTCTTTAGAGGGCACGAAGCCCTAGTTGTTACAGGGCAGGAGGCCCTCAGGTGGGTACAGGGCAGAAGGCCCTCCGGTAAGAGCGCGGCTCCACCCCCACAGGGCACAAGACCCTTAAGTAGCTTCGGGCTGTAGGCCTGAATAGGTAGGAGCTCGGCTCCCCCGCAGGGCGCAAGGCCCTGAGCGTAGCAGAGCGCAAGGCTCTGGACGGTAGAAGGGCACAAGGCCCTCTAGTGCAGAGAGGCATAGGCCTCTGGTTAGGGAAGCGATAGGCTTCCGTGAGCTTAGCAGGGCGGCTGCCCTGTAGCTTAGCAAGGACTCCGGGTCCTTGTTGGTAGAGGGACATAAGGTCCCTGATGGTGAGCGGGCAGTAGGCCCTTGTAGTTGGCAGTGGGCATTCGGCCCCGATCTAGCAGGATGCTAGGTCCTGACATAGAGTAGGGAACACTTGGTTCCTACATAGGTACGAAGTAGAGTCCTGGAGCGGTGTTTAGAACCCCTCCATCCGTCCGGAAAGGCACCTAAGTCCTGAGCCCCAGGACAAGGCGGGCTTAACGGCCGGGGCTCGGGCGTAGGCCTGTGGGGGCATAGCGTCTCAGGACACGAGAGTGGTCAGTCCGAGGTAGGTACGGTGTGGTGAGGTCCATAGCGTTCCCTCGGGATTGGGTAAGTAACAGAGGTGTTGGGGAAGGGCTGTTGTTGTGTTGTCTTTCTTGTCTTGCAGGCGCTGATCGGAAGACAAGGTAGTAGGCGGAAGTCCAGGGGTATCCGCGGAGAGTCGCGTACGTGAGTATAGCCGCGGCGAGGACTGTTCCCTGGGTACACTCACCTTGTGGAGCTGTCCCTCCCGTATTCTCCCTTTCCCTTACAGCAAAACGAGTGCCCTGTACACGAAGTCAGGGGCCTTCTCCCCCTGAGGCGTTTGGGTGCTCGGACATCCCCCCCCACCCCTCTCCCCCCAGGGGCACCTCACAGGAGGGAGCTGGAGTCGGGTCAGCGTCCACTGGAACTGCGGCAGGCAGTAAGGGAACCATTCCACACAGACTTCCAGGACATCCGCTGCTGTGGGTAAGTAAGGGCAGGCACCATAGGGCGGCTGTCAGGGCACCACCAGCACTGGAGCAAGTCTGTTCAGCGCTGCAGACTCAGAACCCTTTCATTCATCCCCCCTCCCCCCTCAAGCAGCGTAATGTGCAAAAGGGAGTCCAGAGAACCTGAGTAATCGGGTGAGCACGGGCTCCGGGCAACTGGACGATACACAGGAGAGAATCTCCACCGGAGCCAGCAGAATGGTCTTCGCAGGGGTATAGAGAGAGGCAGATTGTAATTCCCCGGGACAGCAAACTCCAAAATGACCCCAGCCGGGGATGGTGTGGAGGGTCCGCTACCAGATGCTGTAGGTTATATACTGGCAAGGTTAGATGCGGGTTAGATATCAGAGGGAGAATGCTATAGCTGTGCAGAGCCGTTAGAAAAGAGAACCAAACATCTTGGCTGCCGGGCCACAACGAGAGCTTATATTCTAAGTGGAAGAGGGCACAGCTGATACAAGAGGAACAGATGTGTCTCAGAGTGGAGATTGGGACAGTTGTGAGGGTGTATTAGTGTGATTTGTGTTATTGGGGATACATATGATTTCCCGCACAAGAAAAAATCTTTCCAATTAATGTATATTTTCAAGATATGATTTAATATGTTAGTCTGATAGTATGAGGTGCTGCTTCCAGTAGTGATGTATTGTATATAATAGGAGAGAAGGAGAAGTACTACTTATATGGTAGGCACACTCATGGAGAAAATACTGTATTGTTGAAGGGACACTTCATTGTGGATAGAAATGAACAAGAAAATAAATTGACACTACACTATAAAACTACTATATATTAGTCATGCAAATAAAACTGTATGGTTAAAAAGCGAAATATTAAAATTTCGGAGTCTTGGTCAGGAACGTATATTCAGAAGATCAATACACTTTAATTGGTTCCGTAAATATATACCGGGAGTCTCTATCTATGGTAGTTATATTATACAGATGTCTTGTGATGGGGTCTTGAAAATACCAACAATTCATGAATAGTGATCATATAAGGTAAGTGTATTGTGTTTCCATCATATGGACATGAGAATCATACAGTCACGTGTGGTTTACACAGATGAGGTATAGGGGCAGTGTCACTTTGATGAGTATGTCACTATAATATGTCAGTAACGACCAAGAGATCCACAGTAATAAGGAATATATACAGTCCTGGTAAGTGTATTACTGTGTTAATCTTCAAATCACACGAATTGCCACGTTGGTATATAGATGGCAAATTATTTTATGTTTGTATACACCTGTTCTGCTGTACCAGTACAAGGCTAGTATATCTCCTTTTTTTTGGAGTTTAAATACGTATAGCATCAGTTAAGGACATTCTACATGTGTTCTTGTATACAAATGGTATCATATATACATCTGTGCTGCTGAAGCAGTATTGCTGTATATCCCACATTAATTCTCATTGTTATGTGGCCACAAATTGGGTAAAGTCTCTAGTGTTCTGACACGCATAGCTGAAATTCAAAACATTTTTAAGAACTGGAGAATCTATAAAAATGTGATTATAGTATATCAATTATGCTTTCTTGATCTTAGTAAATATATATATATATATATATATATATATATATATATATATATAGAGGTATCTGTCAGAAAAGGGGTAGTGTAGCAAAATATTTTAGTAAAATGAAGTTCGTATTTGTTATATTTATGACAAAACTATCATAGTTGGCTACATATACCCTATTTCGTTTGGTATATATTCACTCAGAAACACAGACTTTTTCTACAACTGCCATTCATCACAGCTGGTTAATTAGTTATACAAATCACAGTTCCAATGCTATTTCTCAGATGTTTAGCAGCCAGGACTGATAGATAAATCTTAAATTGTATAGGTATTCTCATATATTTTTCCTATGATTCTTATGGAGTATTTTTTATATGGTCACAATTTATTTTGGGTTTCCAGTGTTCTAACACAAATAATAGAGACTTAGATTGGAATAGATTTCATCACAGTATATCTGTTTTCTGTTAATGACATTTTTAATTGTCTACCACTAGATTCATATAGAGGAGTTCCTTTGGAGGGCAAAAATCATATTCTGATATATATATATATATATATATATATATATATATATATATATATATATGAATCCTTTTGTAACCAGCTTGATGCTGGACTCCCTGCTTGACCTGACTCACAGACTCCTTCTAGGAACAGCACCTTATAGTATACCAATTATGCTTTCTTAATCATAGTATATAAATAAATAAGTGCCTGTCAGGAAAGGGATAGTGTAGCAAAATATTTTATTATAGTAGGAAAAAATTCATTTTTAGTATATTAATGACAAAACTGTCATAATTAGCTACATGTTCCCTGTTCCATTTGGTATCTATTCAGTTAGAAACACAGACTTTTTCTACAGCTGATATTCATCACAGCTGGTTAATTAGTTATATAAATCACAGTTCTAATGCTAGTTCTCAGATGTTTGGCAGCCAGGACTGATAGATAAATCTTAAATTATATGAATATTTTCGTATCTTTTTCCTATAATTTTTATGGGATGTTTTTTATACTGTCACAATTTGTTTTGTGTTTCTAGCATTCTGACACAGACAATAGAGACCTAGTTGGATTGATTTATATAAAAAAATCCTTTAAGAATTTCATCACAGTATATCTGCTTTAATTTCTGTTAATGACATCTTTAATTATCTACCACTAGATTCATATAGAGAAGTTCCTTAAGAGAGCAAAAATTATATTCTGATATATCTATGATTCTCTTATAACCAGCTAGATGCTGGACTCCCTGCTTGACCTGACTCACAGACTCCTTCTAAAAACAACACCTGACATATGTTTCACTAATTGCTTCTACTGTGAGGCAACCAGTGTGTAATGCGGGCTGGTTATTTAAGTAACTATCCACCAATAGGTACTTCATAATTTGATTGGCATAAGTTTCAACCAATGAAATGAGTTTTAGTGTAAATTTTATTTAGACAATATATATATATATCGGCAGTTTTATAGCTGTTTATGATCCCAGGCTATGAATGTAGTAAACAGATAATTACACAGGCATGCAATTAGTAATAAAAATGGTAATAGAGAAAGAGCCAGAGATAAGCAGACAAGATGACACAAAAAACATAAATACAATTCAGACATGACGTATTGGAATATAGAATTGATCCAAGTGTGAGGCTGATAATGCAATATATTGAAGTATATAGATTAGATGGTTTTTATTAGAGATCCAAATAGGTTCTTTATAAGATGTTATTTAATGTATGTATATCTAGAGTCCAAATGTGTTGTCAATGATGATTATTTATTAGTTATTGGGGATAAGGTCAACTCTAATAAAGAGATGGGTTTTCAAAGAGCATCTAAAGATTTGAAGGCTGTGAGAAAGTCTGATTGAGTGTGGTAGGGAACGCCATAAGTGGGGAGCAGCACAGGAGAAGTCTTGTAGGCGGGAGTGAGAGGTGGTTACCAGAGAGGAGACAAGGCGCAGGTCAGAGGTAGATCTAAGAGGGCGGGAGGGAGAGCATTTTGATATGTTTGAGATGTATGCAGGGGTGGTGTTGCTGAGAGATTTGTAGGTAACGGTGAGTAATTTGAATTTGATTATGGAGGACACAGGGAGCCAGTGTAGGGATTTGCAAAGTGGTGCAGCAGATGTGGAGCAGTGAGAGAGGAAGATCAGTCTTGCAGCAGCATTTAGGATGGATTGAAGTGTGGATATATGGGTGTCAGGAATGCCAGATAGCAGGAGGTTGCAATAGTCAAGGCAGGAGATGATGAGAGAAGGGATAAGCATTTTGGTAGCATGTTGAATTAGAAAAGGGCATACTCTGGCAATGTTTTTAAGGTGGAGTTGACAGGACTGGGTCCAAGTCTGGATGTGAGGAATAGAGCAGAGGGCGGAGTCAAGTGTGACACCGAGGCAGCGGTCTTGGGAAACTGAGAAAATTGTGGTGTTATTGACAGTGAGGGAGATTTGAGGGCAGGTGGTGACTCTGGCAGGAGGGAAGATAATAAGCTCTGTTGTGAATATGTTGAACTTTAGGTAGTGTTGGGGCATCCATGTGGAGATAGCAGAAAGACAGTTGGTTACACGAGATAGTACAGGAGAGAGGTCAGGGGAAGATATATAGATTTGGATGTCATCAGTGTAGAGGTGGTGTTGGAGGCCAAATGAGTGAATTAGTGCCCCAAGAGAAGAGGTGAACAATGCAAAAAATAAAGGGCTAAGACCAGAACCTTGTGGGATCCCAACAGATAGTGGGAGTGGAGGGGAGGATGTGCCCGAGGTAGAAACACTAAAGGAGCGGACTGATAGGTTGGAAGTGAACCAGGAAAGGACTGTGTCACGAAGGCCAATAGAGTGAAGGGTGTGTAGGAGAAGAGGGTAATTACCCTTAGAATTCTGATTGCAGAGAGTCGAGAGGAGTTAAATGCACTCTATATCAACGGGTTTTTCATCACCATTTATGGCTATTGTCAGTTCATTCTGTCCAGTCTCCCAACACTCAAATTTCTTTTGTACGTGAAACGGTGATGGGTCTGCTGAATATTGGAAGACTTCAAACTACATGATCTAGCTGTATTACCTTCCCTCTACTGGCCTCCCACCCCATAATTCGAGTACCTCAGAAATATTTAGTGGAAAGAGAACTAGTCCTACTTGATAGAATCTTTGAGGCACGTGAGAGCACACCCAGCACTCAGTTTGGTCTAAAACCTAACCGATCCAAGAATGATAATCATTGTCATGGATGCTCGTTCAAGTCCGAATATTACTGGACTGGCATCACTAGATGCACCTCTCTTCAAATATTCAAATATTGGGTCACAGTACATACAGACACAATATTCTTCAGACAATAGCCACTCACACTGTTTCCGAGCTCCAAGGTTAGCAAAACTTTTCTTTACCCCTGAATTGAATATTGTAATTGGCTGGACCGATTGTACTAACAACTTCTTCATCCCCACATCCTCAGTATCACCACCTGAACCAGTTTCCATCACCTGATCACCAATGAAAGAAATGAATGTCCTGGAAAGAGAAGAAGGATGAGAGAAACACTGGAAAGAGAAAACCGCTACTCCATGCTGGATAACAGTCTTTTGCAAAGTCCTTGGCTCAAATGTTATTAACTGCGACCTTGGGTCTCCCGGCACAGATTCACAAGTGTTATTCTCGGCTGTAATTTGAACCTTCTCCTGGTGTTGACTCCTCTGCAGTAGGTGGAATGGGTCCAAGTGTCTCTCTGTTACTCCTAGAGATGTGATGCTGGTCGCCAACATCCTGCAAGGTGGCAATTGGATGAAGTTGATTTGTTTTACCTGGAAAAAGTCCATCTGTAGGAGGAAAATGGGATGGCTCTATTGGTATTGTTTTTCCAACATTTTTCCTCAATCAAGTAAGACAGGACATTGCCTTCCTACTAGCCTGAGAAGAAAAGTCTGGTGCACACCAGTATGCTCTTACCAGCTGGCACATACCTTCTCTACCCAGATGAGTCAGACCATGTGGTGCCTCAGCTAGGCCTGGAAGATACTTTCGGGGAGCCATGGCATACCTTGTCCATCTCTCCAGAGTCCAAAGGACTCCTGACCACATCCCTTCGTCTTCCAGATTGTCTTTTATCTGCAGGTCACACAAATATTATATTTTAACTAATTCTTGTGTTATTATTTAGAAAAAAAACAAAAAAACATTTATTTGTTGGTTGTCATATTTAAACCTGCTGCCCACTTGACAACTTCATCCGCACTGTTATTAAAGTCACGTGTGTAGGCTTTAAATTAAATAACAGCTACTTCATTTGATAACTGTGTCATTGTCCCAAGTCCTTCATGTAATGTGAGTGGTACTTGTGTCCTGCTATTGTCATAAAAGTTCCTCTGTCACCTCAACATCGCCCCCTATCCTAGAAAAGTACTTAAAACCAGTGTATAGCAACTGATTTACCCTCTGCTAACTCACATGTTATTCTCAATTCCACAGGTTCAGCTACTTGGCTAAGTGAGGAGGGCAAAGGGGTCAGTTTTTATAGCACCTTTGTCATTTATAACAATATACAGAACATATTTCTAACTATGAAAAATATAAAAACATGAACATTTTACATTTTCTAAAGGGGTGTCACTTATGTCAGGTCTTGTGGCAAAAGTCTTATTCAAATGTTCCACACAGTCATGCATATCTCCAGTATCGGACTGGGGCATGAAGGGCAACACTAGCCCATCAGAGGGGGTGTGGCCTGCCATCATAGAGGCGAGACCAGACACTAGAGGGGGAGTGGTCAGCCCACAAAGGACAGCTAGCACCATAGTGTAGTATATAAAGAATGCAGTGTGTATATAAAGGGTGCATAGTCTTAACCTGTCCCTTAGATTGGGCAGAACAGTCACCAAAAATCGGGATTGTCCCACTAGAATCAGAACATTTGACAGACTGTCCTGCTCTCTCCTACCTGTTCTTGTCACTTTCACTGCCCGTGGCTGCTGGTTTCTTTAGTTACAGCTTGTCTGGCTCCTGGAATGTTGGGGGCCCGATTTGGAAAAAAAATGGGTACATTTAGAAAAATCCAACCAGGCCAAACATTAAATCAATAGGACCCACGAATAATACTTAGGCCTTCCTCCAGCCCCAAAATTAAAATAATAGTATTCCCATTTAATAAATAAACCTATTTCCCTCCCTCCAAACAGCCTCAGCAATAAATTAATAGCATTTACGTATAATAAATAAACCTATTCCCCGGAACCATCACTGCCATTAAATAATTCATATTCACATTTCATAAATAGACCTCATGCTCCTCAAACTCAGCCCCACATTCAATTAATAGCCCCCAAACCACCCCATCTTAAACTAATAGTCCCCACTATAAAATTAAAATGCCCCACTATCACCCCACATACAAAATAGCACCCATTAGTTAGCCACCACCTATTAAATTTCCACAAGCCCTCTGTGCCGTCACACACACAAATAACTGTGCCCCTTCATCACCATGCTGTGCCCCCTTATGATCACACTGCGCCATCCATGCTGCTTTTCCTCCCCCATCCTCCAGGCCCCCCTTTATCATCCTGAGCAATGCTGCTTTTGCTCCCCCCTTCTCCTGGCTCCCCTTCATCACCTTGTGCGATGCTGCTTTGGCCCCCCTTCACACTCTGCCATGCTGCCTTGGCCCCCCTTCACACTCTGCCATTCTGCTCTGGCCCCCCTTCACACTCTGCCATGCTGCCTTGGCCCCCCTTCACACTCTGCCATTCTGCTCTGGCCCCCCTTCACACTCTGCCATGCTGCCTTGGCCCCCCTTCACACTCTGCCATTCTGCTCTGGCCCCCCTTCACACTCTGCCATGCTGCCTTTGCTCATCCTTACTTCCGTTCCTTCACTTATCTTTTCTGTCGGCTTCTTTCTTCTATTTTCTTCTCTTCTTGGCTTTTGTCTTCTTGCCTACTCTTCTCTGTGCCACTCCTCACTGAACGTTGGGCATGATGACGTCACGCCCGACATTCAGTGCGAGCGGAGCAGAGAGGAGGGCACCAGTGCCGTGATCACGTGAGTATTTTTTTTTATTACTATTTTTTTTAGGTACTGTGACTGGATCACTATTAAATAACTTTTGGTAAAAATGTATTTAAAGCAAATAGCGCAGGGCACTTATTTATGTAATTGCACGTGCACTTCTTTTTTTTTATATATATTGTGTATATTGTGAGATAGGAAATCGTTATTTCTGAGACCAGGGGAAGAAATACGTCTCTTGTTTAACTTTGCTATAGGATATGCCTATTTTTGATGTATATATCTGATACAATGAGCCTGTGTTTACCAAGCCTTTGGTATATTGTGATGTGGGGAAGTAGCTTGTTTTGGGTTTTTTTTTTGTTCTGTGGGAATCGGTATTCGGCGACTGTCTGAAGTATTCATGCCAGTCAGATCATTTGACTTGCTAGTGGGTCTCCTGCTTCTGAAATAAGATCCAGGAAATCACAGCAAGGGTTTTCAGAATGTCATAGCTAAATATAAATATGAGTGGCTTTGCAATGCAGCTAAATCTAGGTTGTGTAAATAGACTATATCCTGATGCTAAAAATAGCATGTGTCTTAAAGGTATAAATGCACTGACTCGTACACTGAAATGTATCATTCTGATGTTCCATCTGACTTGACCACTGATACCTTAAATCAGTGGGACTGTCCTTGTCAGGACTTTTGAGCAATAAACATCACTCTGCTTCAAAGACCTGCTTGACAACTTCAATATCGCTGTAATCCTGTCACCTGCCGATTAGACCCTAAAATCTAATCCGTTCTCCGGCTGATTCTGAGGTTTGGATCCAAGCTTTTCCAGTACCACCGCTCTGTCTGCTACCTGCAGCTCTGGTCATTGTGATAGGCCAGGGAGGATCCATCCACAGCAACCCGGATCCATACTAAGAGGTCCGGAGTTACCAGTCCAAGTGTACCAGCACAGGAGTACACTAGCAGTGACAGTTAACCAGAAGGAACGTGGTTCTGAGTGCCATAAAGGAGTTCAGTGGTGGCAGCATTATAAGCCCCTCCTACTGCGGCAAGAGGGCTCATTTGGGATAACGAAAGGGAACGGTGGCAAAGTAAGCCCAGCCGGTTCCCAGCAACAACAGACAGGGTGGCATAGGCGGTCCATCCTGTCACAGGTACCCCCACTCCCCCCACCAATGAAGAGGGGAGCCATCAGGGCCGGACCTACGGGGGGATACCTCGGCTCCCCAGCGGGCCAGTCCGACCCTGCATATCTGTATGTCTGCCTAATTCATATTCAGCTAGTCTCCTCTTCTCCTTCCATCCTTTGTGCATCTAGAGGCTTGAATAATATTTTCACAACAAAACTCCTGCTTAAAAATCAGCATCTTATATAAACATAAAAACACAACCTTTAGCAACATTTGTGACTATGTCAGTGTAGTGTGTGTACCCCTAATTATGTCCATTTGTCAAAAATATCCTAGCCCCATGGGTGAGACAAAATCTCAAGTATTGGACCTTTGCCTGGCATGGCTGTGATCCATCCTTTTGCAACCTCATGTCCTGTTACCGAGAAATGAATGAACAAGTATTTAGTTTCTAACACTGATGATATAAACAAATCAGGACAAAGTAATACTATTTTTCATACTGCATCCCTTATTTGGTTGGAAAGATTGAAAACAGTCAGGCCAGGCTTGTATCCTTGTATATTGAGGTTGCCTATAAACCTTTGGGACAGTGTCTACATATTTTGTACCTCTTTATAAGAAAAGAATTAGATACTGACAGTCATAAGTGTAAGAACGGGAAATAAGAGAGCAAAGAATAATAATAATACTGAAGTGACTGGCAGAACAACAGGAAAACAGAAAAGGAGATTTACAGCGAGATGACAACTGGATTGGGCACTACAGGGAATTGACTCTCAACTATTTCACTACTCCCCTTAAATCTTAACTAATCTAATACCCTTTCCCCATTCTTTTTAAACCTAACAGGGAGTTACATTACCCATCTAATCCAGTTTCGTCCATCATTAATTCTCAAGGGGCCTGGTATCTCTGATCACAATAACTATACAACCTGTGATGGACTTGTAGCTATAAGAGTGAAGAGAAAAATTAACCCTTGTGATGCATACTCTGTATCTCCCATATGTGTCTTCCTGGAAAACATAAAAAACACCATTTGAAGCACAGTATATACACACTTAATTTTAAATAATAAATCTCAGCCAAATAAGTTATCCTTTGTATTTCTCTTGCAACCCCCATAGTTAATAAATATATTTCTTTCTGGATTCTCCTTCTCTAAAGAAGAGCAAAAACAAAGTCTAATTAGTATCAGAAAACAAAAAACCAGCAGAAAAAAACCTCAGACTGTATCCATTCATTGACAGCAACTGTTTCTTTAAGTAAATAATTCCCTAGCAACTGTTATCTCTAGTCTTTTGTATTGTTCTAACTCTATAGCCTTATTGCAACCAGGGTTAATTAGATAAAACCATTGCCTCTGCACAATAGATATCTCTCACCTACTAATAGTACATACATGTGAAACCTTATTTTTCCTTTTAGGATTTCTGAAACCAAGTCATTACAAACTTATTTTAGTAGTATTAATACATGGCACACTTCTTTTCCCTGGCTGCACTTTAGCAATTATCCACATAAGGTGGGGAATGTCACTTTACATATTGAGCTTGAATGGAATAGAAACCTATTACTGCCATTTCGTCTTGCCTATGTTGCACTAACTGTACCTCTATTGCAGGATGTTTTTCTTTATTCAATCAGTGCCCCTTCTATTGCAGGATTTTGACACAAACCGAAACAAAACATAAAAGAAAAATACATATAAGTTACTTGTCTCTTTCTGAACAGTTACACACTTAATACAGATTATCAGTTACATTGTTATTTTTTCAAGGGTGGGGGCAACTTCCTCCAACTGTTGCCTACGTGTCTTCCCGCCGAATAACCAGTTCAAACTGACCCATAAACAAAGTAATTTTGAGTATTAATTTCATATTACTCATAACTTGGGAGCACTAGAAGTGATTGCTACTCTGTTGAAACCGGGTTTATGCTGGTGAAATAAGCTTTGATATAAGCCCAAACTCTTTAACTCTTAGATGACCTGAACCATAAATACCATTACTATCATTTTATCTATGTATAAATAATCTCTAATACATTTTACTAATAAATAAATGTGGATTGGAACCTTAATAAATATGTGCCATTTACAAGTGTAAGTGTAAATGTAAATGTGCGTTATTAATCAATGTGATTGCGTCATTACATGTGGTGTACTAATCGCAATCGCACGGTATAACAATATTAATCAATTTAGTTTACTTCATCCAATTACTTCACTTCCACATTCTGTGACCTTTGAAATGGAGCACTGCATCATCACCCAGCCCCCTAGTGATGAAGAGAGACCTCCAGAGAGAAAACTGCAGTGAAGCCCATTATCAAGTCAAGCAAGAAGACTTCGGGCTCAAAAAAAAAGTAATTGAGATGAGAGGAAGAGGCCGAGTCAAGCTAGAAGATGTCAGCAGCCCGCAAGAACAGACCGATGCCAGGAATCCTGTATTTAGATGTAGGATTCCGTATTTAATTCTCACTGAATGGCATAGTATGTACAACTGATGCAAGTTACTGAGTTGCAATCTGGTGATTGCTGACATCACAGAGGCAGGGAATTAACTTCCAAACAGTATATAAACCTGCTCTGCCTGTCATTTCTTGCCAGAGTATCAGCTTTGCTGTGCTGAGCTCCTGTTTACTGCGTGATATCTGATTATTGACCTGGCTTGTTCCTTATTTCGTACAACTTGGATCCTGAATTTGTACTGCGGAAAGATTGGTCTCGAACTTTAGCTTTTCCTGATTATTCCTCTATTTGCTGATTATGTTTGGTTTACCCGCATCCTGCTGACCTTGGCTTGTCTGACTATTCTTCCTCCAGAGCTACAACCTGAGTGCTCTGCCCACCACACTAAGGGCCAATTCAGTGGACTACAACCTGATTACTACACGTAGCCAAATCCATCCTGCTTTGGGGCATGCTCTGGTGAATACTGCTAGTAACTTAGACTCCGCACCACAACTCTCCGGCTGTATTAATCTTAGCTGGTGTTGTGTCCACAACCCCAGACCTGATAACAGAAGACAGCAGGAGGATGTCTAGGAGCTGTTCCGCCAAAAGCTGCCAGACAAAGGTATGTGTAATTTGGGCTTAAAGCCAGAGACCAACGCATTAATCAAGCACTTTACCTGTGGCTCCACATTAAATCTGGCATTGAGTCTGCGGCCATCAGAGAAATCAGGCCTTGAGGCTGGGGCATAGATAATTCAGGCCTTAAACCTGTGATCATCAGGACAAAGTCCTTTAACACCATAGTCTTGTAGGTATTGGTCCTCTACAGAGACCACACCTTAAGTTTTTTTCCCCACCAAACCTGTGCAGTTGTTTAAGAGCTTCCCACTGCTTGACATTTCCTGTAATTCCCTACTTTCCCTGTGTCATGTGGTTAAGTAGGTTGAGGTGATAATCCATTGATTGATTACTTATACTTCTGCTGTTTGTTACAGTTTTGTTCAGTTGTGCATTGTGAGGGTGTTATGGGAGTAGTTAGGGTACACTACACCTAGTCTGTAGTTGTTAGCTGCTCAACACAGTGACCACATAGTTATAGTCAGGGTCATTGAGCCTTGTTAGATTAGTGTGGGTGGTATACACTATCCGGGTAAGAAGTGTAGCACACTGTGGGAGCGTTTGTTCTGTGTTGGTTGCTGGAGAGACAGAAAGAGGTGGTGACCTTCAATCAACTGATGCAACTCACAGAGAAGAACACTGGTCCTGTGCAGCATTTGCTACCGGTTTGCTCTTGCATTTTTGCGAGTAAGGAATTTCCACGGTGGATACCTGTAGCCCCTGTGTCCAGGCTAGAGCAACCGGGACAGTAGAAATGGGGATTGGCCAAGGTGCCTTAACCCAGCTACACGGCCCATACACACCCAGTGCGGCTTTTCCAGATGTTCACCTGTTTCTCTTTGGTGAAGACTTCTTGGTTGTTGAAGCTCCAGTGGTCAGGTTAGTAGTTTTTCACAGGTTGATGCTTCGAGCACAGGGATGACCCGCTACAAAATGACACATAATGAATAAGTTATGTAATGAGACAATGGTTAAAAAAGTGCAAGGTGGACGTATAAGGAGCCAAAGTAGCTGAAATGGGAAAGGGTCCTATATTGTATATGTGAATGGTATATACGGTACACAATGTGTCACTCATCACCAGTATAAAGGTTTAAGTTGCCTCATGCCTCTCTCAGGTCCTGCTCCTCAGTGTAGATAGATAAACCGGGATGAGGAGGGACAGGATAAAGAGACCAGGTCGGTATGAGAGAGTGGACATAGGGAGAATTTATACAGGGTGTTACATACATGCCAACTAATGTGACAGACAGTAGGAGGGGGCGCCCCCAAAAAATTCATGGCATTAAATAGCGGGAGGGGGGCTTAATGATGCGATAAAGCCCTGCCACCACCATGCAATGCCGAGAATTTCGGCGAATGTGGGAGGTTTGCCTACTCTTCCGGGAGTCTGGGAGGACTCCGGGAAATTCAGGAGGACTCTGGGAATTCCGGGAAAGTAGGCAAGTATGGGTTGTTAGTAACCTTATAAATATATCTGTCTTTTCTGCTGCTCTCTGCTCTTCTGTGAGCCAGAAATCCCCTTGTATCTTATTTACAGTAAACTGAAAGTGAAAGGAACTCATGTGTAATTCATTCCCCCCTCCCCAGCTCTGTCTGACTCTGTATATGCTGCAGATATAAACTGTGGACGATTACTGGTATCAGCTCTGAGGACCTCTAAATAAAGACATCCCAAATTATATCCACTTCTTCCAGCAAATAGTGTTGAGAAGTTCGAGCTCAAACTGTTCCCATGTTTCATCCAAAAGGACGCTGCAGATAGAAGGTGAGTAGAATGGGGAGGGAGGGAGGGGGGGGGGGGGGGAGTAAACATATCCCCCCTCTCGGGGACTTTTGCTTTTACAGTTTCATAATTTCTCTTCATTCTAAAGTTATACTCCTAAATCACAGGAAGACAATCTGTGGGTCTTCAGATGTTGTGGAACTACAAATCCAAGCATGGATTCACAGCTGCTGAAGAGCCGCATATCTTTCTAGACTGACACCTTTTATATTATCTTTGTATTGTTTTCAAGGGCTTGTGTTTTAATAGTTGTCATTTCATTTGTTGTGTTGTGCTGATAATCTGTTTTTCACCAGAAAAATATTAATTTCACTTTATTGGATTGTTGAAATTGTACCATTGTGTGTTGGTTATGTGTTACAGTGTATAATATTGTACCATTGTGTGTTGGTTATGTGTTACAGTGTATAATATTGTACCATTGTGTGTTGGTTATGTGTTACAGTGTATAATATTGTACCATTGTGTGTTGGTTATGTGTTACAGTGTATAATATTGTACCATTGTGTGTTGGTTATGTGTTACAGTGTATAATATTGTACCATTGTGTGTTGGTTATGTGTTACAGTGTATAATATTGTACCATTGTGTGTTGGTTAGTTATGTGTTACAGTGTATAATATTGATCTCAGAGTACAGAATGTGTTGTGTCTTTCTGCTGTAACTATGAATGAAATCTCCTAGAAAGAACCACTAGGTGGCAGCAGATCCTCAGTGACAAGTGGCAGCTACTGTTAGACTTCAGTTCACACTCACTGAAACAGTTATTAGTACGTTTTATTTTACTTATTAATTACTCACTGGGCTAAAAATATTTAGTTCAAACTCAGATGCTATAAACTTTAATAACAAATCTGACATTTTAAAAACAGACAAAGGGGGCAAAAAGTTCTATAAAGAGGTCTGATACCTTCTATTAAACTGTAGATTATTAGTAAACAACAAATAATGAATAGTCTCAATATATAATATTGGATCCTGTTAAATTTTGTTTCCCTGCTAGATCGCTTCAAATATATCACAGGTTGCTGCAGTAGGACTTGTTTATTGTATTATAAGGTAAAATATTAATTTACAAAAGTGCAAAACATGCGATGACTCGTGCAAATACACCCACAGGCAAATATACTGTAGGTAAAAATGGCGGTGTCTGCGAGGTGCAATATTTAGCAACTCTGCCTGGGAGGAGCAGGAGGGTCAGGACCTTTCCTTGCTGAGTGGCTGCTTAGCTCATGAATCTGCCTCGTTATGCTCCCACGTGTAACAATAAGAATTAGTTTTGTGGGATGAGGTTATTTATATTAATAACTTGTGATTGGCTGCTGAGGGGGGAGAAGGACCAATCAAAAGTCACGGTCTGCATGACGTCACAGAGACTGATAGTTCCGAGGTCCCCTCACTCTCGGTAATTTAAGACCTACAGTAAATGAGGATAAACTGAACAGAATCCTACAGTGAGGAGACATTTTCACTCCTTCCACAATGACCTTTCCCAGTCTCATCCAAAATCTCCAATTGTAAAGCAGAATGATTTTTCGGGGGCAGCTCTCAAATCCGTAATGTGAGCGTATACCCAGGGGTGGAGCTATAGTGGGTGCAGGGAGTGCCCCTTCCCCCTTGAGGCCCTGCTCCTCCCTGAGGCCCCAAACAGAGGCCTCTTCTGAGTATGTGCTGAGTCCATTGACACATGCTCAGAAGAGGATCCTGCTCTGCTCTATTGAGACCAGAACGGGGTGCCCAGGAGAAAAGAACAGGATGGCTGGGTCCCAACCCAAATTTGGCTAAGGGCCCCGGTGTTGCACTGTTCCTCCCCTGCGTTAACCTAATGATTTTTTTTAAAGCTTGCTGTAGATCACTGGTAAAGTCAAATCTGCTTCTAATTAGATTGTAAGCTCTTCTATTATAGTCTAAGGTCTGACATTGCTATTCCTCCAGATATGTGGGAAGCAGTGTCGGAGCTACCATTGGTGCGGCTGAAACAGTGCACCGGGGCCCATGGAGATAATGGGGCCCGATGCATGGCAGATGCAGAGTGTCAGGGGCCCCAGTTCTTTCTTCCCCGCCTCCCTGCATCGGGCCCACAGCTCACTAGTTCCGCCTCTGGTGGGAAGACCTGTACATCTCCTGACTCCATGTTTATAAATATATTTTTGTACATCTTACTTTTATGCAGAATATTATTTCATATTGTTCTGGTGTTTATATATCGCCTGCAGTATGTAATATTGTCTGTAAATAATTTTTATTGACTTCATAAAAATGGAAATTGGGGGAGTTGCTGCCCTACATGGAGCTGTGATGAGGATGTGAATTAGAGGGGAATAAATTTAAATCCAGGCCTGATAGTGATCTCCCAGCTTCCACAGGGCTTACACAGAGTATAATCTGACTGATGTTACTGTCTGGTCTGAGATGTCACAAGAGAGATTTTCTGTGGGAGAAATGACGCCCCCAAAACTCACACAGATCCCGTCCAGGTATCAGCAGCATAGAGGAGATTAGCAGACCAGCAGGTGTCACCTACAGACGGCCGGTACTGGAAGAGGGATCACAGGGTCATAGTTATACTGTAGTTTAATATATAGAATGAGTCAGACTGATCATTACCCACCTCCCTCCCTTCCTGCTTCTGATACAATCGTTACCATCCCATAAGTATATGAGTCACGTTATTACTGATGCTGGCTCTGCGCCAGTTTGTAGCTTGTATAAAACTTTCAGTTTCCCCCTCATCTGCTGTAGTCGGACATTTTATACAGTTGCTGGAAATTATGATGAACACAAAATGGCTGATGATAAAAGTCACAGATCAGAAGATTGGTGACAGATATTTACCCTGGGCTGGGACGTGGACACTAACAATGTATAAAGACTTGTATCAGTTGTGTTGTATAGATGCAGAAGAAGCAATGACTGTACTATTCATTAATTGTTACGTATCCATAAAGTGTATGTTATATTTCCTGTATGCAACATGTAACCTTAGTAATGTTATATACAGCGCAGGGCAAAGTATGTGCTGGACACAACCATACTTAGTACAATGTAATACAATATTATAGTATGTTTTTCTTTTTACCTATGTACATGTTATGCATATGGTGCATTTTCTATAACTACTGAATCTGACAGTGTACAGTTTTACCTATCAAAAAACCATATAACATAAATATTTTAAGGTGGAATAAAAATGAACTCATTGTTTATAAAAGTAATATAAGATCAGGGTTGTAAAGTTTACATTAGTCCATGGAATAAAAGTTTTAGGAATTAAAGCATATGGTGTTAGGCTCATTTTTGCTCACACTCATGTTAGAATTACGGTTGGTACCTTTCATGTGTCCTATCTATTGTCATGTAAATTAATTTATTAATCAAGTGAAAAACAAATAAAACAATAGTTTTTCTCTGAAATGGGGGAAGGTTGTAGCAATTGTAAATAAATAGATGACATTTTGCTTATACTATTCAGTGTTGTATATCTGACACTTCCTAGCCTTTTATTATGACTATGTGTATTACAACTATGTTAACTTATTATTAAAAATTAAAGTAATATATGTAACAAAATTGGCATGTAACCAACTCTTCCATGTACTTAGTTATATTTCCAAGAGTATATATCACAGCCCCTAACTACTTGACCAAATACCTGAGAGGCGCTCTATGCTTTTGGACACACTGACCTCTCTTCACGTGTCCAGCACCTGTGTATGAGAAGCAGCAAAATATTTATTGTAAGACCTCCACTTCCCCCTGCTCCTGCTGTTCCACCTCTGCCTCTTCCTGTCCTGTCACCTCTGCTCTGGGTTCTTCTGGCCTCTCCTCCAAGTGCTCTAGCTCCTCCCCCAAGGAACATTGTCGTGCTAACTGCTCTGGGTAACATAATATATGAACATTTTAATTTTAATTTCTCATGTCACATGTTATTTTTTTAAAAACTGATATTACATCCTGTATGTGTATTTTTTTAATTAACAATTGACTTTTATACTCCCAAAATGATTGAATTAGGTATGAAAATATGTGTAAATTATTAAATAAGTTAAAATATAATTATAAATGAGACAATATGTAAAATATGTAAATAAATATGTAGATTGTAAATTCCACTTTTCACACATAAGAAACACATTCACTACATTAGCTATAATATACAATGTAAAGCTCACATGTTTAATATTGCTTATTCTATATGTGTGTATATGTGCAACTTCGGTAATTATTACCCTCTACCTGAAGCAAAAGCACAATGTTCTGCCCTCATTCCTACATTTGCTCTCAAGTGTAATTTACACAAAAACTCTTTACTGAATCACTTAAAAATGCCATTGTACTAGATTCTGTATTGCACATGCTTATAGCTGTAAATGTCGTGAAAATGATTACGGCTCTTGTGGAACAAAAACATTCTTATCCCTAGAACTTCAGTGAGCATTTGCAAAGAAACATGTTCAATTTGTGCCTTTATATTAAATGTATATTAATTAGCAATGAGGGAAGACAGAAAATCATTCCATATGTGGCGAAGAATAAAACAATATTTACATAATTACAAATTACATATTCTACAACATTAGAAACTTTTGAAACAGTGCTGGAAGAAGACTAGATTTATGACATGTTTTTAAAGAAATACAGTACTACTGTACATGATATATGTAAAGCTCATGCTGGTGTATTAATACATGTTACATGATATATAATGTTACACTAAAGTACGTTGCATCTTGTAATAGACAGATGGAGACAGGAAACACCATAAGGGAACTGGAAGACAACAGAAATAAATGTTATCTTATGACTACTATAATTATTGTTCTTTATAATTTATTTGTTTGTTAATAAAAGTTCTAGTTTCATTCAAAATCTGATGTATTATTATTTTACATATATCACATCTTCTTCCCAAATTTCAGCAGTAAGCTGACATTCGTTAATAACAGTAGTAATGTTATATACTCATAATATAAGTATAGGAAGTGTCTCATATACAACACAAAATAGTGCAGGTAATTTACATTGACAACTATTTAGTAACAAACCTTTTTTCCATTTAGTTTAATTTGAATCCACAAAAGTGACTGTTGTATTTGATTTTCAGTAGATGAATTGAATGACAATAGACATCTAGGACATAGGGGAAGGGTTCCAACAGTAATTCTAAGCAAGTATTTGAGATTGTAAGTGGGCATAACTCCCTATGTTTCTTTTCTAAAACTAATGTAAACTTTACCATCCTAATCTCATGTTAAATATTGAGTATTATTGAGTTGTTTTTTATTTCACAGTAAAATATTTATATTACACTGTAATGTTTTTTGATAGATAACACGGTACTCTAGAAGATCAAGTAGGTATGGAAAATGAGTTACATGAATAGCACAACAGTGTACTTGGGTAAAATAACACACTGTGCAGATGCTGATGAATATTCGTCATATGTGATACATAATATTGCACTCTAAGATACATAAAGCTTCTCTGGCTCTATTTTGTGCAATAGACTCAGAAGATATGGAAATGTGTCATACAAATAACGTGTACTTAGGTAAAAAAAAAAACACACTATAGTATTGTACCATATTGTGTTTTAGATATTGACGTATTGCTGCATTCGTTGCAAATAAATGCATACATACATGTATCGGTAAATGGCTCCATTCAGTTCAATGGCATTTAGCTATCAGATACATTAGGTATGGAAAATGCATCAAAGGCAAAACAATAGTGCACACAGGTTAAAAAAAAACAACATACTGTCATGTACACCATATTTTAGATGCTGGTGTATTAATGTGTCCAGCACAAACGTGCATCATACGTAGTTATAACATTGCACTGTTACATGTATAATGCTTCTCTGGCTCCACTCTGGTCTACAGAATTTACCTATTAGGTACAGTAGGTATGAGAAATGCATCACATGCATAACAGAATACTGAACGCAATAGCAAATAGATATCACAACAGCAGTTATGGACAATGCCGCATATACATAAACACATAAATAACACTGCACTCAGGTAAAAAAACCATACAGTAATATTGTACTATATTGTGTTCTAGACACTGACAAATAGATGTCTAATCAGGTCTATGGCATTTATAACCAGGGTTTCCTAAAGAGCAGTTACATTTATCTCTAAGATTTTTAATTTTATTTCCCTTTGGATTACGGTTTGATTGTGGATTCCTTTGTGGGAATTATTGTTCAATTAAAAATCTTTCAAAGTCAATGTTCATTTATTTTTCTATTAGGCAGGTTTGTGTTCCAGGCTTCCCTTGCTGCCAGGGCATGCTTGTAGGTGGCCGGGGGCAGGGCCGCCATCAGGGGGGTACAGGAGGTACCCTTGTAACGGGCCCGGGGCTCACCAGGGGGCCCGGTGGCACACTCTTACAAGGGGGCCCGCTATCTTCAGCCTGGCTGTCACTGTGACAGCCAGACTGAAGACAGCAGCGAAGACGCCAGGGCTGAAGGACTGTACCTTCAGCCTTAACTCCCGCAGTGGAACGCATGTGCATTCCAACAGGAAGCTCCAAATGCAGAACTTCCTGTTGGTGGAACGCACTGCGGGAGTTAAGCCCTGAAGTGTCTCTCTCCCTCCCTCTCTCCTAATACTAATATATATGTATATATATATATATATATATATATATATATATATATATATGTATATATATGTATATATATATATATATATATATATATATATAAAATCACTGTTTACACGCGCGCACACACACACACACATATATATATATATATATATATATATATATGTGTAAAAAGTGATTATATATATATATTAGGGGCCCCCTTAACTAACCTTTCAATCGCCTAAGTCCGACCCCCTTCATGGAAGAGAGGACCAGGGAGGGAGCCGGATCGTGACCACAAAAGGTAAGTTTTTTTTTAGGTTTTTTTTTCTACAGGATTTTTTTTTCATTGCCTTGGGCCACCTTTCCCCCTGGGCCCCAAGGCACCTGCCCATCGTGCCCAGTCGGAAAGATGGCCCTGGTTCATGGGGGGGATGCCTGCCTGCTTCATTTCTGATGGCGTCACTGGCCGGGGGGCATATGCCATCCCACAAGAGAACCTCTGTTAGGTGAACCCAACGACAATCTGCTAATATGATGTGTTCACCATATTCTGTGCAGCAGCTGCGATTGGAGGGTGAAATCAGGAGACATCAAACAGTTTAGGGTTTGTAATTGCAATGGGGTTTGCAGCTCTTTGAAAATACAATGCATGATCCCTGAGGACTCTTAGGAATATAATTTAAAAATATTTACAGTGGATTTGTCAAATCTATTATAATATATTCTTACATATCTGCCTAATATACATCACCCATCTACTATTATAACTAATGTTATGTTATGTGTTTGGCCATTTACAAATCTTCAATTTGTTTTTCAGGATTTCCAGAAGCATCTGCTATATTCCTCCGCCTGCACAATGATCTCTTTATGTTTCCCTCTCATCGTCTTCTTACTTGACTCATCACTAAGTTATATAACATCCTATCTTGTATACACATATTATCCTATATATCTCCTGGACACTGTGTGGCTGGTGTACCTCATTAAAGCCCCTGTACTTGGAGTAATATCTCTTAAACTGCCCCATCCACAGTGGATCCCATCTGCTCTTCTCTACACTCTGACCCTTTGCCTGGTGCCACCTCTGTACCAGAATCTAAGGTTCCTCCTCACGTCTCAGGCTCCGGAGTTACACTCAGGTCTGTCCCACACTCTGCTCTCTCACCTGCCCCTGTCCCTATCCTGTCTGTTCTGGGATCTGGTCTCACCTCTTATTTTCCCAAGAGAGACTTCATCCAAAGACGGAAATGGAAAACAAAGCGACAGAAAAAATTTCATCAGGCTCCTAAAATATTCCAAACCAGACTGGCTGCCTCTGTGCCTGGCTTTTACCTTCCTGACGCTGGCTCTGATATGTGAGTTTAACACAACTTCCTATAAGTGTCATCCTGTTAATCTAGGTGGTTTTATGGCTACACAGACAACGTGATTTTATGAGTTGGACAGAAATATCTACAGCAGCTTCTGTAGACCAAGATTTTAGTTTCAAAGTAAGAGGGCTAAAACAATGTGATTGAATACTTATAAACAAACCTGAGAGGTAAGGAAGGGGTTCCAAAAATAACATGTTCCAGGCAAATTCACAATAGATAGTAACATAATAAATCTGTGTCATAATTAATATACTTAGCTTTGGTAAATCTTAACAATGTTAACCATGTCTAAAACATTGCGTTTCCTGACAACCACATTGTTAAGGCAGAGTTCTTCCTGTGTATGAAGGGCTAATGAAAGGATACGCATTTTCTAATTGTGTAATTAGATTTCGTTGTTGGAGAGACAGAAATGGTAGAAAACATGGTGCCTATGGTTAGTATGTTATATCGCTGTGTAGAAAGCCTTTCTGCTTCCAAGTGGAAGGCTCTGTCCTCAAGCCTGGCTAGAGGGTAAATGACCTGCACATGAGCAAAAAGTCCCTGCCCATTGGCCCAGTCAATTTTATTCCTGATTGGGTTGCTCAGTCTACACCTTTTCCCAGATTGGCCACCCTGCTCACATCAACCTATAAGATTGGTCCAGTCAATCAAGTACTTATTTGCATTTATGCCAGCACTTCTTACATAGAACTCCACAAACCGAAGCAGCTCTTTGTGCTGGTGAAGGGGCTTTTGATTGTTAAGATTACTCTTCATCACTAGGAGCACCAAGTTAGTGCACAGTTGACCCTCACAGTCAGTTAGTGGCTGGTGGACAAGTGGCGCCAGTGGGAGTTGTCAGTGACAACAGATTGATGGCTGATAGAGAAACCCCATTCATACGGGGAACCAATAGGGTGGCAGATTATCCCATCCTGACACGTTATATAAATACATATGTTGTGTGGCAGAGAAGACCCACGATCATCATACATATACTAATTTTCAGCCTGATCTCGTCACATTCACATCAGCATAACCCATACTCAGCCAAACAGATCATCTGAAGGTCACCATGATGCTGCTATTCAATTGCTAAAATTTAAAATCTAATGGGAAGCAACCTGCACTCTGAACTCTTTGACGTTCAGTATCGGAAGTGCAACCTTAACACTGTAACAGCCCCAAATAATTTGTATTATTAGATTACTGGTGAGATCTTTCACCAGTGATTTTGTGATATGTTCCCAAACAATATATTACACAATAGGAATAGGCAGGTCTGTAATAAGAGTATTTACAGTACAGTAGATGTTTAAAGAAAGCATGTGATAAGGTATAGTCAGAGATATAGAAAGTAATTTTGTGCAGATATATGGAAAGATGAAGAACAAGCTGTAATTGTTTTATCCTCCACAGTTGAAATGTCGATCCCTTACTACATGGGGCGTGTGATTGACATCTTGTCCACCAATTACAAGAAGACAGACTTCTTGCTCACTATATTCTTTATGGCCATTTATTCTATTACAAGGTCAGTAATCTACATGTATATAAATGGACATAATTGGGTGGGTTGGGCAATACTCAATACTAATGATGGAGGCAGCGTCAATTTTAAATTTGTTTCAGTAATGTGCACAGTTTTAAAGGATATTGATGTATATGTATCTCCCTGCACAGCTCTATCTCCGCAGGCTGCAGAGGGGGACTATTCACGTTCTGTATGGCTCGTCTCACTCAACGTTTGCGGGTCCATCTGTTTCGTGCTCTCATTAAACAGGACATTGGATTCTTTGAAGCTACTAAAACAGGTACTGGACTGCCCTACAATTATTATCTTACAATCTTTAAAATCAGGTAAGAGGAATAGATTTCACATAGATATGGCAATATGCAGAGGGCCACAAACAGGAATACATAGTAATTTTTTTACCAAATAACTTGCTCAGGTTCACCATAATATTTTTATGCCTATTAGTGTTCCCACCTGGGCCATAAAAATGGTACTTGGTACCAAGGTTATTAATTGCACAGAGGCATAACCAAGATCAGGAAATCAATATTTTTCTCCAGTGTTTTCCATTGCAAAGCATGGGTAAATATATAATATTTGTTTTTTAAAACATTACAGAAACGCATTCAAAACTACAAAGTCATACGGCCCCACAGTGACATTTATTTTAAATAGTTGAGACTGTCCGGCCAATTGACAGAGATAACTGAAGAGGAGCAACAGAATGACCTACTGCTGACACTGCTCCTGAGGACCCACCTGAATAGTTGATGTGGGTACTCTGTGTCATGTGGGGGACCCAATGTGGTGGTATGAGTTATGTGAAATGATATGAGAGGATTGGCTATATGGGTGAGGGCAATATTTATATAATATTATTTTTTTCTCCAAATTCAGTGTGTTTAGATGGGTTATAACATTGTTATATCATTGGGTTTGGAAGATCATGAAAAAGAGGTTTCAGCATTTTACTGCACATTATAGTTTTAGTAATATAGATATGAGTTTCGGAAAAAGAAGCAGGTGTAGGGTTGCCCACACATCTCCATCTCTCCACCACACCTCAGTTTACATCTCTCCATCTTATCTGAGTAAGTCCACTTCTCTTCGCCTCACCTATGTCCACATCTCTCCACCACATCTGTGTATGTTCACGTCTCTCTGTCTTACTTGTGTAAGGTTCCACCTCACCTGTGTAAATCTACATGTCTCCATCTCACCTAAGTCCACATCTCTCAATCTCATGTAAGTCCACATCTCTCCATCTCACCTTTGTAAGTCCACATCTCTCAATCTCACGTGAGTAAATCCACATCTCTCCATCTCACCTATGTAAGTCCTCATCTCTCCATCTCATGTAAGTCCACATCTCTCAATCTCACGTGAGTCCACATCTCTCCATCTCACCTGAGTAAGTCACTGTTAGTTATTAAAGCGCAACTCTAGGTGTTTATGTTATAATACTATTATTGGTCTTGTGTAGGTGACATAAATTCTCGACTGTCACGTGACACAGTACTGACGAGTGAATCTATTGCTCTCAATGTGAACTACACTCTGCGAATGCTGGTGAAATGTATTGGGCATTATTACTTCATGATCACCTTGTCCTGGCGACTGACACTTCTCACCTTTATTAGCACTCCTCTTATATGGGCTGTACAGAGCCTATACGATAAATACCACCAGGTACGTATGTGTCTGCCTGCATTATGTGTATGTGCCATGGTGTGTGTGCACTGTATAACCACCTGTGACTGTCACCTTTCCCCTTCCTTTGGCCTGGTGCCACCATCCATTATGCTAAATGACACTTAAAATTATAGAGAGAAGGCAAAAGTTAAGTTTTACAGTCTAGGTGGATACCTCTTGATGCATATTTATTATCTGTCCTGCAATGGGGGTAACACCAGACATTAACTCCTCTGGAACAGTCTGCTTCTTCTATGAGGGTTTTACATTTTTTGAAGAAGAAGATAAGTATTTATTAGAGACACTGCACTTCAGAAAACTGTATGAGACCAATAATATAAAAAATAAGAAAGGGGACAAATCCATATTTAGTTCACTGACTAAGGGGCCAACATTACTTATATAATGGGGCACAATTAATTGCTTAGTCAATTTTATTTAATACATGAATGGAACTGCATGTTCCACAGCCCATGCCAACAGTCATGGGCATGCTGGTGTTTGTAGTACAGTAAGCAACACCATGCACTTATAGTCAATGACTGCCACTGCATGCTGGCACGTGTACTGCCACAGCAGCTGGGACCACTGGGGTGCCCTAGCTTCTGCTCCCAAGTGGGACTATGCCGCCCAAGGCTGGTGGTTTCTGGAGGGAAAGGGCACTCATTTGGTTATTGCTCCCCATAAAAGCTCCAGTCCCAGATTGACTAGGCTTGGACTGGTTCCCACTATGTCAGGGGACCCGATGCTGCAGATTTCCCTGTTATAATGGAACCAGACCAGCCTGTCCTAACCTGTTGCTGGATACCAGTTTTCAAGAGGACCCCAGTACAGCCTGTTTAGTACTATGGCTGGTTTAAAAGTTTAGGGAGGAGCTACGCATGTTTAATTATGTCTTCAAGAAGTTGATTATGACTGGTGTATCTTGTATCTTTACTCTGAGCCTCATCTTTATGCACCAGCCCCATTTATACGATGGATTTAAGGTCAACACAAACTACAAACACAGCGAAAGTTTGCAGATGTATTTTTGTGTCTACTTTGTATACATATATTATGTCCTTCCAAACAGGCCCAAGGTGTTGTTAACCTATATTTGTTTCTATGAGGTTTCTTTAAGTAAATAGTTAACACTCTAATATTTATGCTTTAGACACAATAACTGAATAACTGAATCTGTTGTCACCTAGGACTTGGTGAGAAAGGTGCAGGATTCCATTGCTAGCTCCAGTGATCTGGCGAAAGAGATTATTGAGTCGGTGAAGACCGTGCAATGTTTTGCAGCTGAGGAAGAAGAGGTGAAGAGATACGAGGAGTCTCTGAAGAAGACACATGATCTCCAGACACGTAGGGACCTGGTCAGAGCTTTGTATCTGCTGGCGATAAGGGTGAGGAGGGTTGTCAGACGATGCACGTTGTGTCTGTAGCTCCACAGGACATATTACAATGGTGAAAAAGAAATAATAGGAAATATTTCAATCTATATATAATGTATATATATGTATATATGTACTATATGTCTATCAGTTCTAAAGTTTAAACCACTGTTAGAGTGGGATATGCATTTTCAGTAGACATATTTGTTTTATGTTTCCAAGATTTTAAAGGAAAATAAAATCAATTCACAGATTTTTCATTGAGTCAAATAAGCTACTGGCCACATCTCTGCCTCTCCCTGTCTTCCCCTTTGTGGGCTCCATGTCTTTTCTGCCCATTGTCCTTCACTTGTTCAAATCCATCATTCATATCTGCCTCATCTGTCACTCCACCCACCCTCTACCTCTTACTAAATATCTGCACAATCCCACACTTATTATTTTTATTTGTTTTCCCTCACCCCATGTCTCACCTTCACCACAGTACCCAGGGGCAAACGCAGGATTTGTAGAGGGGGGTTTCCAAACCATGCCGCCAGTGGGCGTGACCAGCATGCATGGGGGCGTAGCTATAATTTTAGACAGTGCTTGGCTGCTCTCCAACTCTTCCTATCCCCATATTATATAAAAGCAATGCTGCGTGCACTACTGTTAGGTGCACGCAGCTCTCCCTTTTTTGTGTGAAGCGGGGGCAGGGTCCAGCCACTTCAATTATACAGTGCCCCAGGCTTGGAGGGGGGTTTCCAGGCACTAGGAGACCCCCTCTCGGTTTGCCAATGCTAAACTTATCTTATTTGCTGGCCCCAGTAGCATGGTGTCAGAGCAAGCACTCCTGACATGGTGTGGTCATAAATAGATTTATGACCTCACATAAGACATTAATTAGGATGTTTGTAAGAATAAAAACTAAATTATTTGGATCTATACGTGTATGTATTAATAACATGTTTTTTTCTTCTTTAGACCATTAATCTTGGAACTCAGGTTTTAATGTTATGGCTTGGGCACAATTTAATAAAAAGTGGAGGAATGAGCAGTGGGGCGATGGTGTCTTTCATCCTGTACCAGATGGAGTCTGGAGACTATTTACGAGTAAGTGACAAAACAGATTGCCTAACTTTTATAGTAAACAGGGGAAGTCTAGTACATTTGGCCTGGGGGGCAAGCAGTAGTACATGGCCCAGTAGCTGCACCTCACAAACTTATAATTACATGTCATTATGTGAAAATAGAATCCCATTGCAAGTGGCCAGCTTTGTCCTCATTCACTATGAATATTTTCTCTTCCCTCCTGATTTCTGTTATGGTCGCATAAGCCCAAGTTAATGACAATACAGCCACATACTTGCTATATACAGTGATTATCACACTGCTTATTAATCCTCCCTTCTATTAGTGGTGACCATCATCTGCTAAAGTGATCCATGTAAACATGTGCCATTGACCCTGCCTGTAAATGTGTTAAATGAAAATAAATTATTAATTTAAACATGAACCATAGTCCCAGAGAAAGACATGAAGCTCTCCCAGAGAGGGGCATGGAGCAATCCCAGAGAGAGTCATGAAGCTCTCCCAGAGATAGTGATGGGGCTCTCCCAGAGAGGGTCATAGAGCAATCTGAGAGAGAGTCATGAAGCTCTCCTAGAGATAGTGATGGGGCTCTCCCAGAGAGGGGCATGGAGCAATCCCAGAGAGAGTCATGAAGCTCTCCCAGAGATAGTGATGGGGCTCTCCCAGAGAGGGGCATGGAGCAATCCCAGAGAGTCATGAAGCTCTCCTAGAGATGGTGTTGGGGCGCTCCCAGAGATGGTCATGGAGCTCTTCAAGACAAGGTCATGATGCATTCCCAGAGATGGTCATGGAGCTCTCTAAGAGATGGACATGGAGCAATCCCAGAGAAAATCATCCAGCTTTCCTAGAGAGTCTAATGAAGCTTTCCAGACAGGGTCATGGAGCTTTCCCAGAGAAGATTATGAAGCTCTCCCAGAGAGAGTCATGGAGCTCTCCCAGAGATGGTCATGGAGCTCTTCCAGATAAGGTCATGAAGTTCTCTCATAGAGGGTCATGGAGCTCTTTAGAGAGAATCATGGAGCTCTCCCAGAGGGAATCATTGTTATCAAATATTTGTCACATGTGTATGATCATAGATCCATGTTACTCTATATTCATCCTCATAAACCCTTCTCTGTTGTCCTCGTAGTCCCTGATTTACATGCTGAGTGAGATGACACATTCAGCTGGAGCTGCCAACAAAGTTTTTCACTATCTGGATCGGGAGCCGCTGGTTTCCACATCTGGATCTCACTGTCCTGAAAATTTACATGGTGAATTTGAGTTCAAGAATGTGACATTTTCCTACCCTTCCCGTCCAGATACCACCATCCTCAAGGTGAGTGTACTAACCTTATGTAGGAGATTACCTTGAAACACAACTGGTAGAGACTGAGAGATGTTTTAATAAAAATCATGACACTAAGTCACTCAGGAGGTCTCAGTCTTGTCTAATTCTCTCTCATTCATGGTTTTATAGGCTACACCAGTATAAGATCACTTGATCTCAGACATACATGGAACAGGAAATCAGCTATATATAGGATTCTGGATACAATCCATACAGTGTAATGAGTGTGCAGACTCCAAGATAATCCTGCAAGATTTTTTCTAAGTGCCCATAGGAGTAGGATGCTGTTCATCAGGGCTGCCTCTGGCAGCAACGGATTTTATATTATTTATTTAATTTAATCTCTTTATAGCCAATGTGGCCAGCAGAATCCTGACAGCCTCATGCAGAGTGCCAGGAGTGGGCTGGAAAGGTACCCTTTTGATGCCTCCTCATGCTGTTCCCCGCTCCCTACAAGGTACTACCTCTGAGGAGGTTTGAGTTACTGTTGCCCCAGTTACTGACCGTGAGACCATAAGCTGCTACCGCACCATTGAGCACCTCAACACCAGACCACACACACTGGAGGTGAACTCCCTTCTCCTGTCTGGGACATGGCAGCCCACGGTCATGGTCAACCTGCAACAACTGGGCCTGCAGATTGGGGCTGCTGTATACAGAAGACTCTCACTAGCCACAGTTTGGCTATTAGGGGTCTGTCTTCTGGACAGTGGCCATGTTTAGTGCTGACCCTGAGGGATGTGCAAAACTCCAGACAGCCTAGCACATCCTCCTTTCCTCACTGAGAAAAGTCTGCCAAAACTGTCAGACACAGACATCTGCAGTTCCTACTCATCCTCTATATCTTTCAGAGGGACGTATTAGAGTAATAGGAGTTTTCTATGTGGGTTCTGCCTCCACTCTTTTGCTGGGGTTGTGTCTATTTGATAAGGTGAGCAATTTCAGCATTGAATCTGGAATAGAGGCATCTGTTACATTTTATAAGTGTTCAAATGTAAATCAAAATTAGCTCATGTTTATCAAACACTAATGTCTTTCTACGCAGTTTGCACACCTGCAAGGGAGTTCCCAAATATGGCAAAACCATCCTGGGCTAAATCTTTGAACCAGCCTATTGCTGAACTCACACCACTCATTACACATTCCTGTGGGGTATGCGAACAGAACCTCCCTTCTGCCTCCTGTACTGAAACCTTAGCAAACGAGTCAGTTCATCTGAAGACCCATAAAAGGCCTTGTATTGTCTCCACCTGATAAGCCAGATTGGACCCAATGTCTAGGGATGTCAGTCTAGAACCTTAGTTTCCTCCTCTTTAGAGAGGATTCAACATTCGACCGCCCCAGCTACGACTCTGAAACATCAGAGACCTCTGGTACTCCAATCCTGTGATGGCTCAGACTCCCAGTTCTCCTCTCAAGAGGAAGACGAGGTGGACTCGAACAATAAGGATTCCTCATACTTGAAAGATTCCACAAGACAGCAGAATGTATATAATTTTGTACGTTGCATTAAACAATCAAAACCGCAAGGAGTCAGCACTGCCCAACAATACCCTGCTTAAAATGAAGAAAAACTGTTTATTTCCTTCCCTTATTTCCGTCATTTATGGAACTTACTACTAAACCATGGGGAAAACCTGAACCCAGATTTCAGCTATCATGCAAATTGTAGACTCTTTATCCATTCCCTAGAGTGGACAAATATATACAGGAATCCCCACCCCATAGTGCAATTGTCCAACACCACTACTATTGCTATTTTAAATGCTGCAGCTCTCAGGGATGTTTGATGTATATTGCGGCTGTGGTCTCTCTAGGACCTATTTAGCCTCTGTATGGTTTAAAAAGGTGGTGGTAAATGGTTCTGTGCAGCTTTTGAAAGGTTTGCAATCTGGTAAATCCAGGTCTGAAATATTAATCTTTGTTAAACAAATTCAGGAGGTGTCAAAATATTTGGAGGATGCAGCTCTGGATGCTGAGCTCATTGGAGCTAGAAAGCTATTTTTTGACAGTCAAAATCTCTAGGTACGAGGTCCAAGGTTTCTGTCTTTCACAAAGATCATGGTAGTCATGTCCGCTCTTTTGGGATCCAAAGGGACTAACAATCATTCCTTATCTGGATGATCTCTTGATCGAGGCAGGGTCCAGAGCTTTATTTCAAGCTCATGTGCGAGAGATGGCCATCCATTTAATCAAACTGTCTCCAGAGATGCACCAATCACTCCTTTGCTTGCTCAGAGTAGACAGCCTCAAGAGCTCTAATTTGGTATTGGACAATCGGACCTCAGATTCCAGCCTCCAGTGCTGAGAGCTGTCACTCTTTTATGTGGGTTCAAGGTCTTCCAAGCCAGGCTTGCAATTAGGTGTGCTAGCTAGAACTAAGAGTGGTGCTAAAAGCTCTTTTCAGAAAACATGATCTGTTGCAGGGAAAGCCCATAAAGACTTAGCCAGTCAATGCCACAGTAGTGGTATTCATAAACCATCAGGAGGAACAAGGGGTTCTTTAGCAATGGCAGGAACCAACAAGATCATCCATTGGGTGGAACTAAATGTTCTAGCATTGTCACTTGTCTTCTTTTAGGAGAGGGTGTCACTTTACCAGAAGTGCAGATTTCTTCACTCCTTTGGATGTAGTTAGGACTATTTATGTTTATATGACTTTTGAGTTTAAGGAAACTGATGATCTCTGGGTTCATATCTGTTGCCCACGAGAGTGGTTGGTCTGTCTCTAAGCAAACAATTGCTAGATGGATTGCTTTAATAATCTAACTTTCTATCATCGGGACAAGGAAACCTGTTCCTCACATATTGTACCAGATCTGAGTGCCTACTGGAAGGCATGGCATGGAGCCTCAGCTGAGCTGTTGTGTCTGCAGCCACCTAGTTCTCTGTTTTATAAATGCAATACAAAAAAGCAGGGATGGGATATAGAAGTTTAAAAGCACCAAACCCCTGCCAGGAATCTCTATACCTAATTGTCAGTTTGCCTCAGTAGATTCAGAGAAATGGATTTGACGTAAGTACAAAAATCCGTCCACGGATTCAGTTAACCTCAAGCTTAACTATCCACAATATCAGCACTCCCCTCTAGGGCGTGGCGGAGAGCCTGTATCCCTAGTATGGCCATAAAAAGAAGAACAGAAGAACCACAAATCCAGATTTTCGCGCAGAGCTAACACTAATACACTCTGCATTTGTGAGGAGATTCCACTAGGAATACAGTTGGGGGAATCATTTAAATAGGTAATTTATTTATCTAGAAGTAGGAGAGTAGGAGTCCTAGCTTGTCACTCTTCATTTGTGTGGGGGAACTGGTCCTGGAATATCTGGGAGAGGAGCTGGTTAGTGGCAGTTCCCCCTTTGTAGATAGCACAGCAGGAGATATATTGTATTCATTGTCCCAGCAGGTGGTTTAATGACTTCATTGGTCTTACCTCTGGTCCTGATCTACATCCTGAGAACAATAGGTGGTGTATGATGTAATCTGTAGACATGACTTTAGTTTGAGGCATTTCCTTTTGTTTTTCTTCATTGATTTGCATCACAGACTATGTCCATGTTCTGTCTTATCATCCAATTTCCTTTTGTTACTCATACTCACTTTAGGATGTGTCCTTCACCCTTCCCCCTGGCAGTGTCACTGCCCTTGTTGGGCCCTCCGGAGGTGGTAAGACAACCTGTGTGTCGCTGCTGGAGAGATTCTACGAGCCACAGAGTGGGGAAATCCTGCTTGATGGAAAACCAATAGCTGATTATAAGCATCAGTATCTTCATAGCACGGTAATCCTAGGAGGAAGTTTAGGGGTAACTCCAGCTAAAATGTAATATTTACCCACAATCCAACGGGGGGATTGTGCGGCAGTCAAAAGGTCAGAAGCCACAGAGGTGCTTTTTTAATTTGAACTTCTCCCAGTTGTTTATTTCCGTTCTGTTAAGGGTGAGCATGATACCCATTCATACTGCACCCGGGTTTTTGCAGGGGCACGCTGAAATACCCGGGTCTTGGTGCAGTATGAATAGTCCAATCCCAAAATCCTGGGTCTAAAATCCCGGGACTTAGACCCGGGATTTTGCGAGGGGTAATTCCCGGGCTGGACTCCGCTCGCCTGCAGTATGAATGGTGCAACCCGTGTAATACCCGGGTCTCACCATTCATACTGTAAAAAAAAAAAATTCCAATGTAAAAAAAAAAGATTTTAATTAATAAAAAGTATATAACAAATGTTTACTTACCTTATTTTCAGCCAGCGGTGTCTCCGGTGCGTTGCCGGCTGTCAGGGGGACCTCTGGGTACTAAAATGACGTAATTTCTAATGGACTAGAAATTTTAGTACCCAGAGGTCCCCCTGACAGCCGGCAACGCACCGGAGACACCGCTGGCTGAAAATAAGGTAAGTAAACATTTGTTATATACTTTTTATTAATTAAAATCTTTTTTTACACTTTTTTTTTTTTAAAACCCGGGTCGGGCAGGTGCAGTATGAACCCGCCCGACCCGGGAATCTTCTTATCTATACTGCCCTGTGCCTCGGCAATATCCCGGGTTAACTACCCGGGATATTGCCGGGGCGGCAGTATGAAAGTGGTATAAGTCAAAAACTAAATTTTAGCTGGAGTTAGCCTTTACTGAGTCATTTGGGTATACAGGGTGAAAAAGCAATAATTGAATTTCTGCAACAAAATAACTTTAAAAAAAAGTATAAAAGGTTTTATTAACAAAATAAAGCTAGTGTTGTGATAATATTATCATCAAATTTCAAGTCTGTAATTCTGCCTTCTAAAAACAATACAGTTGATTTTATAAACAGTGAACAGTGGGTTGTATTACAATTGAAATGTCATATTACAATTGGTTGCAGTAGTATATAGGTGTTCCATAGTCTCTTGAGGTCCCAAGTCTGCGATGGGAGTTTTAAGAAATGAGAAATTTCTTTGACCAGCAATACTGATAGGGGACATCTGTTCTTAGAAATAACTTTTCCACGGCTGCTCACATCTCTCAGCACACAGATAAATATAATTGCAGAAAAAAAATACCACATCACATAAAATATTAGTAATAAAATAAGAAAAAACAATGCATATATATTTAATGCTAATATATTGGATTCATCCAAAAACTACCTTTGACAATGGCCTGCTCAAGGGTATTCTTCCATCTTCTGCCAACTGAAGCATTGCTAACCTGTCTTTCTCTCTGGCCTTATATAGCTCACTCACAGGAATGAGTGCGGTGACACAATCAGAGGAGTTGGGCAGGAAAATTGAACATTTCCTCACTCTCTCCTGTCCTTACCCCCCTCCTCTTATGCTGCCAGTCTCCACACTACAGTGATTGTATAGGAGAGTCATGAAGGAGGGGAGAGGCATGTTGGAGAAGAGGAAGTGTGGTAAGAGTCTCGTCTCAGCAGCCTCTAGGACAATGCTGCCTTACACAAGGTTCTCATCTAGTGTCATTGAAGGAATGACCCTAGATGTGCCAGAAAAGTTATTAATAATAATTATCTTGAATATATCTACTCCTGTTGCAATACATCCATTGTATGCAAAGTCTTTTCAGCATTGAAATAGTTATATTTTCATTTCTCCCCCTAGGCTGGAAATGAGGTTTTAACATTATCTTCTTCCCCAAAAACTATTATACAGGTTTTAGTCCTGGCCTCATTCCTCAGCTGCTTTCACAATGCTGCTGTTACCTAATTCACGTGTATTCTCTGGCTGCAGGACAATGTTATAAAAGCACTGCGGTCCAATGCACTGGTTGTAATGGCAGCTGGTTCCTGATCGGAGAGCTGCAGAATTCATCCAATCAGTAGCCTCTGGTTATTTCAACCACTGCATTGGATCCCGGAGCTTTCTGGCGTTCTGTCCTCCAGCACTTCCTGCAGGGACCATGCAACGGAGTTCAGGGGACAGATGAAGTATGTAAATGGCAGGATTTACATACAGTGTAATACTCTGCAGGATGAAGGGGAAAAGTGAAAACTGCTCCAAAATGTGGAAAACCCCATTTAAAGGAGAACAGTTTGAAATTTTAAAATGATGTGAAATTAATATAATCTAAAAATGCAGTTTATTTAATTAGTAAAATATACTGCATTGCTGCTATTTATAGTTTTGTTATTACATTATATATTATACTTGTATTACAATAGTGACACCTGCTGGTTTAAAAGCAAATTCTAAAGTGTAGAAATGTCACAACAAACTAAAAAGATAAGAAAAACAACCTATTTATTTACAAACTAAGTTCATGGTTTAATGATTATCTTTAACTCAAATAAATACACCTGTTAAAAATAAAGCCTAGAAAATGTATATATTTGATGGTATAATATACCACAGCATATTATCATAAAATGCCTCTGTAGCTTCAAAATATCCTTATAAAGTACATTAAGTGATGATGATCCACATCTATAATGTACTCTGTTCCTCTATGTGGGGGGAGGTGGCTTTGGTTAAAATATTACTGGTGAAAAAAAAATTTGGCAATACATGTTATATTTAATGTATGAAAAAAATCTAAATGAATGTGACATAAACCTTCATCTGACCAGAAGAATAAAGAACAGGTTTGGATGTTTGCAGAGTATTTACTTTTATAAATGTCCTTTTAGAGTAGTCAGTTTGTATCCTGACATTTTCTGCAATTTTATCAGGACTTAAAACCAATTCTTAGTATGCTGAGGGTTTTTCTTTCATTATGGGCCAGGAGCACAATAATGATGTAATACATAAGTCTTTTTGGATGTCAGAATATATCCTTTCATTTTGGACAAAAAATCAGTGTCTGGGACAAAAACTATAAAGCATCAGGCAACCTATTCATCCTATAATGTCAGAATACATGGGAACAGGAACACACTTTAATTTATGATGCTGAAAAGTCATATTACCACCCTCTCATGTGATAAGAACTAGTTATTATATGGACAGCAAAGTGTTAAATCTTTTTATTAATTTATTTAAACTTATTGATATACTAATTGAAGTCTTTAACAACATGAGACATAAGGCAATTGCTGTAGTTGTCCTGCCCTTGAGCCGGCCCTGATACTGGATCAACTTATATTTCAGGCTTAGCGGCCCTTTACCTTAGAGTGTACTTATTGTAACAAAAGTGAGTTGATGACGACATTCTTTCCAGGTGGCGCTGGTGTCTCAAAATCCCGTTTTATTTTCCGGGACGGTAAAAGAAAATATCGCTTACGCACTCCAGGACCCTAATGAACAGAAGCTGATAGCAGCAGCGAGAGTGGCGAAGGCCGATATCTTCATCACAGGCCTGGACAAGGGATATGACACAGGTGAGAGAATGATGTGGGGCAGCCTCCCCCAGGTCACACATCATTTCATCACAACTATATCATTATTCTGAGCATTTAACTGCAGCAAATGTGCTGTACTGTAATAGAAAGTTTTAAAAGGAAGAGTTAAAAAATGAGCTGAGAGATCCAGCTTGTACCCTTCTCTTCAGATGTCGGTGACAGCGGGAATCAGTTGGGTGCAGGTCAGAAGCAGCGCGTCGCTCTTGCACGCGCTCTCGCCCTGAGACCCCGGCTGCTCATTCTGGATGAGATCTCCAGTTGTCTGGATGTAGACACAGAGCATGAGGTACAGTATTACCTCTCTTTTATCCTGTTTTCCTGTCTCGTGCCTCTTCTGTGCTGTCTCACTATGTCTCTTTCACAGATCCAGCGGTCTCTGCAGAGTATTCCGGGTCTCTCTGTGCTGATCATCGCTCACCGGCTCCGCAGTATACGGAACGCAGATCAGATTATAGTCCTAGAGGGAGGCCGGATAGTAGAGCGCGGGACTCATGATGACCTTGTAAGGAAGAGAGGAGCTTATCACAGGCTCCTGCAGAACGGCGACTGAGACGCACTTATCCACCGGACACATGAAGAATAAGGCACAGATTGGGAAAGTAGGGAAAGTAGGAGACGATATGAAACAGAGGAAGACCTAGTAAAACTAATACATGACAAGCGCTAGAAATTTAAAAATGATTTCATCATGATCAATATATTTCAAAACAGGATCTGTGGATCCTATTAGAGGTAACCAGTTGTAGCCTCATCTTGGTTCCATCTTGTTCTCAGCACTGACAAATCCCGCTCTGTCCGTCCTGCTGCTCCACCCTCAGAGGTTCCTCATTGGTTGATATTAAGTTATTGTACATTCTAGGAGATCTGCGCACAGACATTTGCTCCTGTACAATCTATTTCCCCTGTACTCAGCTAGCAGCAAGTAAAGAAAAGACACTGAGCTACTTCAGAACGGCTCTGACTAGACCTGATTATAAAGAGAGATATTCATAGTGAAAAATGTACAATTTGTTTTCTTGTATTTTGAATCCTTTTGCAATAAATGTAATTGACTTACCAGTAGGATATCGCTTATTAAACAAGAACAGCATAGGTGGTAAACCAGTACATTAAATTTGCCATTATCAGAGCTAGTGCCAGGAACGAGTGAGGAACTGTTTCCTTGTGGGTTTAGAGCCGACAAGACTTTTGTATTATCAGTAATATTTACCAAAACCATTCTCCAAATGTGATCTTGATGTATGACGTTGAGTCTCCAATGCAGACTTACCAGAGTTAGGTGCCTTGTGAGATGCACTTTTGGCATCTTGACTGCAAAATGGAGGTTTCCCTTGACAACCATCATGATGAATGTAGAAACGTTATTTGAAAACTCTACTTATTCGCCATAGAAAAAGACAAATTTCTAGATAAACTACAACTGAGCAGATGCAGAAGTTACCCTAGTAAGGGAAGGTAGGATAAAAGTCATACAAGCTAGTTCTCCACCCTCATCCACAGGAGAAAATCCTATAGATATACAGCAGACCCAGTTATAAATAGCACAAAAACATCAAAAGATCTAAAGAAATTACAAAAATTATATCACCACTACTGTCCAAAAAGCCGACAGGGCTGAAAGAATATAACCTATATCATAATTATCTACCCCTAATTAAGGCCTTCAGAACAAGAGTCAATCGAAAAAAACTCACAAGGACTTCCCACAGAGCTAGGCCTACATGCTAACAGAACCATCTATACTTTAAAGACTTCGCCATAGAAGGAAACTAAACAACCAACACAGGCCCAGAACTGTCATCATAAGAATCTTGAATTGTGCTCCAAAGTGAATTGAATGGAAGCCTTCTGTGACATCTTCAACATCAAGGCAACAAGCTCCTGTTATTTCAAGATTTCTCCTCCCAAGCAGTGATGAAGATGATGAAATATTCTCCAATTTTTAAAGAGCTCTATGCTAGAGGTCTAAAATTTGCAGTGTTATATCCAACCAAATTGACAGTTATATATAATGGAAAACTCATCTTCTTTGATTCACATATTGCTACACTATTATCAACAGTCTTCTCCAGAGGACCCAGAGGATGTAGGGACATTCCCAACCAGTTCCACCTAATTAAAGATAATGACTATCCCGTATTGTTCTATGCTATGATTTTTACAAGTTTTTAAGACATTATACTTTCTAAGATTATGGTTACCTCATATGCACCATTCTTTATTGTAACATTTTCTAAGGTTATATTTATATATATGATAGCTCATTAAACATAAATACACCACAAAATGTTATGAGCTGCCGCTCTAGCCACGACGACTCAGCTGGTTTCACTAATGGCCGCGTCACTTCCGTCCATATCATCCCAGTCATTGCCAGGACAACCGAGACGCTCCTCTGTCCCCGTTGCGACCAAGCCTTTAACCTAACAGCTGGGACGCAATCATTAATTAACAGCCTCCAGCAGCTGTTTAGGGTCACTGTTGCTCTGCCCTTTGATTGGTCATCTTCAGTATTTAAGGCAGGAAGGGCATAGCCTCCCTCCTGGTTATAGCATTTGTGCCACACATTTGCTAACCTGCTCCTGTTCCCTGTGGATACTCTGCCAGTTTCTGATTGACTCCTGTTGTGATCCCTGGCTTGTTTCTGACCCACGACCTCTGGCCTGTTCCTGGTTATCTGTGTGCTGTGTCGCTGGTTCCACTACCTTCTACCTCTGCATTATGGCAACTGCGCATAAGCTTTTACTACACTAGAGTTTAGTCCTGGGGGCATCTGAGTACCTGTGAGAGCTACCAAGTCTATGGGAAAGGCGGCTGTTATAGGTGAAGACATCTGTTATCAGTTCTAAAAGTTAATGTCAGTAGTCGGTAGTTGTAACACAAAAACAATATCTGCCCCAAGACCTCACTCTCAGGGATCATATAAGGGTTATAATGTGGAAATTAAGTAGCTGCCACTTATGGCATTGGCTAACAAACCGCATCATCTGTTTCTTGAAATGTTCATTGGCTCAATATAATAAACAAGAAAGAAAAGCCACAAATACCACAAAAACTTAAATGGTATAATCCTGACATTGCCCAACTGCAAGAATCTCACTGGCGTGGAAGGAAATCCTAGCCTATTGAGAGACACTTGGATAAGACAATAAACAGCCTCTTATACAACGGAGTTATAATTTAATTAAGTAAATACATCCACTATACTATCCACAATACCATACAATAGCTACTGACTGCTTAGTAAACTCTCTACAACTCATACATCCAGGGTGTTACCAACACCCACTAGAGAACAATACACCTTTTACTCTTTCCCTCACAATACTTCCACTAGAATTAGCTACTAGTTCATTACTTACATAATCTCACATAGGAAACAGAGCTATTTCTGATCATGTCTCCTATAACTGGAGGTCATACACATTGGCTATTGAAGGGAGCTACCCCAAAGCGCATAGCAGGGACACAGGTCATGGTTAACCTGATCCGCATCGCTTGGACATCATTGATATACCAATTGTTCAATTAATTCCTGGTATTTATAAGTGCAACTTATTTTAATTAATTTTTAATAAACAAGTCTACTTTTTCTTTACTGTTCTCCAATCATTCCATATTTAATCAAAGCAGCATGGTGGTGTCTTTCTTGGAATAAACTAATTCCCTATGACAGTGTTTCTTGACTCCAGTCCTCACACACCTGCAACAGCTCATGTTTTGAGGATTTCTGTCTGTGGAAGCAGGTGGGATAAATACTGACCCAGCCAAGTAGACTAAGTCACCTGTGCATGATAAACACAATCCTGAAAACATGAGCTGTTGGGGGTGCGTGAGGACTGGAGTTGAGAAATACTGCCCTAGGAGGTGCAGCTGGTGACTGTAGAATTGTATCCTGGGAATGCTCACCATCCCATGGCTGGGAATACTTGCTGTGTGACCAATGTTTTGTGACTATTGTCATAAATAAAATTAGTATCTTTAAAATATGAGTTTCAAATGCCATGAAGGCGTTACTGTTAGCACACAGTGGTCACCATTTGAGATCATGTCTCTTCTCTGATGTGCAATGGCTGCTCCGCTGTCACAGGGTCATTCAGTCCACCTGACATGACTTCTGGACTCGAACTGCCAACTTTCAGTTGCAGCAGTGCAGTCCCTGCACAATGAACCACAAACTCAGTTAATAACCTGTTGCATTCTTTTCATTTTATGTGTAGACCAGCATCAGGATATGGCCTAATAAGCTATTGATAGTAATGAGTTGCCATTACCTGAGGCTCGTTATCACAGGTTCAGACCTATATAAACAGCTTCCTTGGACTTCCGGTGGGCGGGGCATCTGGAATGGCCGCTTTTTAGTCCGGCTCTGTATAACTGCTCGATATCCAAGACCATCAGGAGATCAGAACACACCAAAAAACAACAGAACTAAGCTTAAATCAAGCTCAAGAGTGTGAAGATCTCTCTGGGGTCTGTATGACGGCACGGAGCATATCTTTTTCCCCGGAGTCTGGCTCCAAGTGAGAGCCACACCAACTTTCCCGCCACTCGGCAACAGAACCCCACAGACTGGAGCAAATTCTAATTGCAAGCGGAAACCGAATAAAAAACTCCAAGGCATTAAAACAATAAACTTACCACACAGCTTGGTCCCTCAGGAGTACTACGAGCGGAGAGCGTGAAAGAGGAGTCTGGCGCTGCCCAGATAGCGACCTGCGAGGGTCAGGCGTAGAGTGAGGAGCGCCATCACCCCCCTCCTCTACCTGATAACAGCGTCGGGGATCCGACCACCAGCGGAGGCTGTTGAGCTGGGACTGTGCCCTGGAGAGTGCCCTAGCGGAAAAGAAGGTGCGTGGCGGGAGGAGAGACTAACTGGCATCCGCGCTGGAGGGTCTGATGTGGACAACGGAGTCTGAGAGGCGGCTGTGCTAGAAGAAGCGGAGGTGCAGTGACACAGACTCGGGAAGACCGCAAGGAGGAGATTGGGCCACTGTGAAAGAGCTGGAGATCCTGACGGAGATTGGGCGGCAGCCGTGAGTAGCGAGAACCCAGGAGCGCTGGTCGGCAGTGAGATAGACAGTTTTCTAGGGCAAGATCAACGGTTATAGCGGTATATTGAGAAGAAAGAGCCTGTCCTGCATCGTGATAGCAGAGAACAACGCTATACCAGAAACAAACAACTTGCCTAGTTTAATATTACCAGATGTATCAGCTTACCGGAGAGGAGAATTGGCAGTGAGGGTTGGAGACGCTAGACATTTCTGCATCCTCTGGCTGAGTCCCGGATAACCAGGTCTAGGTTTACTCTGTGTAGCTGACTGCATATGCCTCAGAAAAATCTCTGTTGCAATTGAGTAGAATTTGTATACTAGAAAACTTTGTCTTTTTCTCTCTCTACTATCCCTTTGATATAGCCAGTATAAAACAATTTATTCTGCCTTCCAAGATTCTAATATTTGTTTGAAAAGCTGTTTAGTTTGCATTATCACGAAGATTTACAATGAGAACGTAACAAATTCTTGCAAGGCAGCCTTAAACAGGCTACAATTTTAAAATAAGTTGTGACTCTGCTGCCACCTTGTGGCAATAGTCGCTAAATATCCTCAAGTTAGTATATGGTGTTTTAATTACATTAGCAACTGTATAACCTGAAAGCAAAAAAAAATAAATATATAAATATATAACTTCTGTATACCTACTGCTTACCTAAATAATATAAATGTAATTCTGTATGCAGCCCCTTGACAAGAAAAAGGCAATGTAAATTACAATACTAAAAGGTAATTCAACTATATTAAGTGACCCACTCACTCAAATAAATGTAAATGTAATCTTTTAAGAAGAGAAGTAAATGTAAACTCTTACCTGAAAACTGACAACCTAGGCACACCACCTTAACGGGGGCTTCCCCTTTTCCAGTTATCTTGTCCATCCCATGGAAAAATACTTACATAAACAAAAAATAGGAACAAGTTCACCTAAAATTTCCCTCTCCACAATGGGAAAGCCAAAATCACAAACCAACAAACCCGTTCCCTCTCCCCCATCCCTCCCATTGTCAGATACTGCTCAATTAAATAATCCTGACCCCACAGAGGCCTTACCGCAGGGTGCCTCCCCCTCTATTTCGGCAATGGAATTTTCGGCCATATTCATGCCTCAGATTGATAAACAATTTCAGGCTCTGCATAATAGGGTTGAAAGTGTCCTATCGACTATTGCGGCTAATACAACCCGCATTGCCGAATTGGAACAACGAACTAGTGATGTAGAAGACAAAAACCAATCGTTAGAGGGCAAGGTGGATGGTCACACTCAAACTTTACAACAACTAATGGATAAGATTGATGACCAGGAGAACAGGAACCGGAGAAACAATCTCCGCTTCATAGGTATCCCAGAGACAATCAAGGGTCAACAACTTACCCATTACTTAAGTGTTCTGATTCCCTTGGCGCTGGAACTTGAGGAAACAATGTAAAAGCCCCTGTCACCTTAAAACTACATCAAGAAAGACTGCAGTTCGTAAGTAGCCAATCCCCGGGTGGGGGGGGCGAGCTAGCCATGTCGTCTACACATCCTGACATAGTTTCCCCTCCTCGTCCTCCTCCACCGCTGAAGGTAATTTCGTGGAATGTAGATGGCCTAAATACCCCTATAAAGCGAAAAAGAGTTATAACATACCTTAAGCGCCATAAGCCCGATATCATCTTCTTGCAGGAAACACATTGGAAAACAGGGGATGACTCTAGCCTTAAAGATACTTGGATTGCTGAGTGTATATCAGCCCCATACAAAAATAAGTCCAGGGGAGTGGCCGTGTTGTTCGGGAGGAATGTGTCATATACGATTTCAGACAGAGTAATTGATCCAAATGGCAGATTTATATTACTTGACGTCCAAATCCATGATTACAAATATACACTTCTAAACATATATGCCCCTAACGTAAATCAAAAAGAATTCTTTCACTCTATATCCCAATTGGTCACCTCAAGAGAAACGCCAAATCTAATAATAGGGGGTGATTTTAATGTGGTAGATGATCCAACCGTAGACAAAAACCCTATTCCCCAAAATATCAGATCGGAGCTATGGACTCAAATCTCTACCCTAAAGATGGCACATAATCTCACAGATCCATGGAGATTGCTAAATCCCTCTGACAAATCTTTTACATTTCATTCAGGGGTGCATAATTCTTTTTCTAGACTTGACTATATACTAATAGCTGATTCTTTGGTAACTGAACTCATCAAAACTGATATTAGCCCAATACTTATATCTGATCATGCCCCTGTAACAATAACGCTCCGTTTGCCATTGGAAGGGCAACGGAATTCTACTTGGCGATTCCCATCCTATTTATATACCTCAGAGAACTTTAAACAGCATCTTAAATACCATTGGCTGGATTACCAGGACAATAACATCGAATACTTTGACAACCCTATACTATTCTGGGAGGCATCTAAGGCAGTCTTGCGAGGGAATATAATAGCATATATGGCCAATCGGAAAAAAGAATCAAATAAAATTTACCAATCCCTCTCACAAACTATGCGAACTCAGTATAATGCCTATCTGTCTGATCCTAAAGATATAACACACGCTAGCTATAAGCAGGCAAAACTAACATTAGAAAACTTCTTACTGGCCCAAGCTCAATCTAGAATAGACTACACTAAGAACAGATACTACAGGTGGGGCAATAGAACTGGAAGACTTTGGGCAAACCTCTCAAAGCCCTTCAGACGAAAAAGCCATATAGTGGCTATCAAAACTCCTGAATCTTCACTGCCCCTCACTAAATCCAAAGAAATAGCTGGAGCCTTCTTAAAATATTACCAAACATTATATACGGCTACTCCATCCAACAATGCACTCCTGAATGAAATATTGCAAGAAGCCAATTTACCAAAAATATCTCCTGAACAGCAGGAATTATTAAACTTAGAGATTTCATCTCAAGAGATTTTGGACACTATCTCGGATCTGAAACTCCATAAATCCCCTGGCCCTGATGGATTCACAGGTGAATAGTTTAAACTTCTAAAAATAGAGATAGTCCCTACTCTACTGGAACTATATCGGACAATCCACCGGCACCGTCCCCATTACCCATCCTTCAACCAGGCATACACTACGTTAATCCCAAAGCCAAACAAAGACCCTATGTTAATGTCTTCATATCGCCCCATAACTTTACTAAACCTGGATTTTAAAATCCTTTCCCGTATAATGGCCAAACGCCTCCAAACTATATTGCCCTCCCTGTTGACATCACACCAGTTAGGCTTTGTGCACGGACGCCACTCGGTACGTGGCATTCGTACGGCAATAGCATCAATAATTGCCTCTTCCCAAGATTCCCGCTCATCCAACATGCTTCTCAGCTTAGATGCTCATAAGGCATTTGATACAGTATCCTGGTCTTTTTTATCAGCCGTATTGAATGTGAGGGAATTTGGCCAAGATTTTATAGCAATGATAGATTATTTCTATGAAACTCCATTAACGTCCCTAATCATCAACACATTACTGGGAGACCCAATAGTAATGACAAGAGGCACCCGACAGGGATGCCCAATGTCTCCACTGTTTAACTTATCAATAGACCCTATGCTGAGAATTATCCAGCAGTGGCCCCGGATGAAGGGCATCTCGGTTGGCACAGAGTGCACAAAAATAACAGCATTTGCCGATGATATTCTGCTTCACATCTCGAATCCAGAGTCTTGTCTGCGTCCGCTGATGGAGAAGATTAAAGAAATAGGGTCAGTTTCAGGGTTCGAAGTAAATCTTGAAAAATCTACGGCTGTTTATTTAGGGAGAGGCCCAGCAGAACCTCATTGGGCTAGGCCCCTTGGGCTTCAATGGGCAAATGGTTCAATATCATATTTGGGGGTCCAACTCCCGAAGAACATGGCCACTCTCTATAATCTCAATATTAGTAAAGTCATAATTGATATGCAAAGGGAGCTGGAGGGCTGGGAACGACTCAATCTATCATACTTAGGCAGGGCAAACCTCCTGAAGATGATATCGTTTCCGCGATTACTATACCCGTTACAAACATTACCACTCCTTCTAACATAAAAAGATTCACAGCAAATTAATTATCTTTTCCGTAAATTTATTTGGAAAAAGAAGCGCCCCAGGGTTAGCCTTATTAAACTCCAACAACCCAAGACAAATGGAGGCATAAATTTCCCAGACATAGTTCAGTACAGCCATGCAGCTCATCTGTGATACCTGAAGGATTGGATAATGGATCAGAATATTTACACTAACTTAGCAGTAGAAAAACAATTTCTTTTGGATACTAATCCAAAAGCTTTTCTTCACTTACATGACCGGGAATTGCCCTCTAATATTCTTGAAAACCCTCTTGTCCTTTCGGTCAAAAAAATTTGGCATATACTAAGACACAAACTTCACCTCAATCCATATAAGTCTATACATTTACCGTTTATCAAAAATCCCCAGTTTCAGAACGGCATGGCGGCTCGCCCCTTCACTGTGTGGGAGAGGGAAGGACTGCGGTCAGTTGGGCAGCTGCTGGACAGGACTGAGAGAAGGCCACTCCGCCACGCGGAGCCATTGGAGCTGTTTCCATTTTTGGGCCCGTGCGGTCTTTCCTTCATTCAGGTCCAGCACTATGTCCGAGGGGTGATATCACTCTTCACAGCAGTGGATTGGGATAACCCTCTTGATACTTTATTATTAAAAGTATCCTCCAAGAGAGGAGCAATTTCATCCAACTATGCTTTTCTGAGAACCATAATAGATCACACTAAAATAAAATCGGGCCTAAGTGGTTGGTTGCGTCATTTCCCCCAATTAACAGAACAGATGTTGCTGAAGGGATTAGCCACCTCGATAAAGCTTTTCCCGGCTTCTACATATGCAGAATTGTTCCTCAACATATTTCACAGGAGTTACCTCTCACCACATCGCCGAAATATTATTGGTCTCTCAGCTGACTCTAGATGTCCTAAATGTGGTGAAACCCAGGCAGATCTATTTCATTGTCTATGGGCATGTCCTATTATCAAGGCTTTCTGGACCCGGGTATGGAGGTTTGCAACTACAGACTTAATTAACTATTTGCCATTCACTACTGATTGGGCAATACTGGGTATTTTACCTTTTGATACGCGAACATCTACAGGAGGCAGAAAGTTGCATATGGCAATATCTGCTGCGGCTAGGAAATCGATTCTCCATATGTGGATCCAGAACTCCCCTCCAACACTTGAGCTATTTAAAGAAAAAATGTACTTTCTCCTGAGAATGGATTGGCTGGAAGCTTCTCTTCAGAAAAGTACCCTAATTTTTTGAGACTTGGGAAAGCTATATTAATATCCTACCCTCCCAATTACGCAACCAACTATATGAATGCTTTCACCAGACACTGTGGTATGAAACAAGAGTATTCCTTCAAGACCCCCCAATTTTCGTAGGGGATGATGGGGCGGGCCTGTCATCTTCCTCTGGTCCCTTCGCACCCTGATGGTGGATAGGGGGAGGGGAAATTGTAATGTCATGTCTGCTCCTTTTATTGAGAGATGATGGCGTATTTATTTTCACCACTAATGTTACCATTACTGCAATTTTGCTTTGTCTTATATTTCAAAGCGATAATATATTAATATCAGACACACATATTCTAGAATGTTTGTATTATGGTCGTCAAACCTCCTCAAGAGTCATCCAAGGAAAAAATGTAATAATACCCATGTACATTTATATTGACTGTATTTACAATGGAATGTTTCTCTTCTTTTGTGAAATGAACAGCATTACATAATTGATGTCTGAATGTCTTCAATAAAAATGTTTTGAAAAAAAATAAACAGCTTCCTTTGAACAGCACATTGCCAGTTTATTGAGCTTGTCTCCTTGAACCAGCTATCATGATCCTGTAGTTACCTGGATGCTTTCCTGTGTTTTTCCCTGGATCTGGGACAACTACCTCTCTGGCTTTAACCCCTGGCTTTTGGATGACTACCTTTCAGGCACCATTTTCCCCAAGACTGTTCCTGCCAGTGGAATCCACCAGCACAGTATCTGCTGTACAAAAACTTTAAGTTCCGACAGTTTACATGTGTACTTTGATTTTATAATCAAAGATTGTATAAAATTAGCATCAAGGTGGTGGTACCTGGAAGCACCTTTTACTTTAAGAGGTTGTGACGAAACAAGTTTGATAACACCCTAATCAGTCTGTCCCTCGTTTCTCACAAAATGTGTGTTATAGCATGTACTTTTTATAGCCCTTGCTTTTGTCTCCCAGTGTTACGTCTCACGGGAGACTTCTATTAGTCAGAGTTGACACAGGCCTTCCCATGGCGCGGAGTCTAATGGACCCCCTGGTCTTCACCAAAAACCGCAGCAAGGCGGGATGGGTTTTGCTGCCGGAGGCCCGCAGGTCGCGGCCCCTAGGTTAGCCCTCTGACGTAATAGTGAGAGGCTTGTAGATGAGAGATCCAGAGAGCAGACTCTGTAGTGGTAAAGCAGGGCAGGATAAGTAGCTGAAATAGATCAGCAGTGAGTGAAGATTCCTGACACGTCTCAGTGAAGTACCGGGTCAGATACACTGAAGCAATATCACAGATAGGAGAGTCGCAGGGTCGGATACCCAGGAGCACAGCCGGGTTGGATACACTGGAGCACGGGCAGCAGAGAAGTATATATGAATAGCCAGGTCGGATACACAGAATGTCAGCCGTGTCGGATACACAAGGGGGAAAGGCAACGTAGTCAATATGAATAGCAGAGTCGGAAGCACAAAATTTCAAAAGGATAATCCAGAAGGAGTGGTCAAACCTAACCCTAATATATACTCTTCTTCAACATTCCTGAAGTTACAAGATATATAATGATTGATTTTATAGGATTAATAATGAACTAAAAATTCTTGAACTTTCCCCCGATTACTTTTTATCTTCTTACAGGCTGAACATACACTGCATCTATAGAACCCATTAATTTAATTCTTCCTCTCATATGATTCTCTACGAGAGCACCTTTAACTAATTTGTGTTTTACATTCCTTGATCTATATATAAAATGTAGTTTAGAAGGAAGTATTTGTGATAAAAATGGGTATTTATTAAGGATTGCCCAATGTTTAGTGGTAATCCTTTTAATCTGTTTGTGACAGCTATTATACTCAGTAGAATATTTTTTAAATAGAACGGAGTTGAGTGACAGTCTAAAAATTTCATATTGGAAGGCATTACTTTTATTTTGAATATAAACTATTCTTATTTCAAAGGTGAATATTACATCCAGAAAACTGGAACAGCTATAGGTACCAGGTTTGCTCCAAGCTATGGCAATCTTTTTATGGCATCAAAAGGTGTTTCTGTATTGATTTCTTTTCTCTTAGGGAATAGAAGTTCCCATCTATCTATTTTTATAACCCTTCTTCTTGCTATTTTTAGTTCTTGTGGTTTATAGCCCTTTTCTTCAAAATTATTTAGCATTTTATCAATTTGCTCAGGCAGTATGGCATCTTCTGTACAGTTGTTTTTGAACAAGAAAAAAGGAAAAGAAATAGTACTACAGGAAGGCACTGCAGTTCCGTATGAGGGAAATAATATGAACAACATAATCGTTATTAAGTATAAAATATCGGACAGATATTTCTGACCATTTTGAATATCTATTTTTGCTATGGTGAAATATTGTTAAAATATATAGAAAAGTGATAAGTGGAGAAAAAAATGTGAATTTAATTTTATTAATAAAGTGTTGAAATAATCCAATCTTTGTGTGTATTCCTTATTTCTTCACTACACATTCATATATCCCTCTATGTATTTCACACAATTTTCTGTTTTGCAACCATATATAAAAAAATTGTTATCGATTGCTGCCTGTTCATTAGAGTTTGAAAATGTTACACACAATATTATTTGAGCATCCCAAAAGCACATATACTTTTTATTATATAATATCTAAATTATCTACCAATGCTCTCTTACATAGGGTTCTATTGCCCAATTTTCACCTAATGTTAGAAAAATAAATGGCACTTAGAGTGTCATATTGTTATGTAGACTGATTATGGATTATAGATCAATATTATACACACTGGGAAGATATATCTCTCCATCCTAATATTCTCAACCCTATAAATAAGACCTATATTTTCTAAACGATCAAACTACCTCTGAGTGACCAGCCTGCTAATATGTATCAACAATCTATCTCATTCGCTAGAATTCTCACTAGGTCTCATATTGTGACATAGTAGCAAGTCTATCTCAGGGTCTCGTATTACTAACATCTGGTAATCGGCCAATATTAAATCCCTAAACTTAGAGTATGAAAGTATTAGGGTGTGAAACATCTATCAATCCTTCTTTGCATTGGGATAAATAATAATTTCCTTATAAATCTGTTTACGTTATGTGCTGATTAGCGGAGCTCTGCGGAACCACTGCTCGCCGGCCCCACTTCCGGGTCGTGACGTTAATAATGACGTCAATTACAGGACATACGATTCACCAATAACAGCTTCATCAATGAAAAAAAAAGTTATTTTTGAGACAGAGAAATTAGCCATAAGGAATTCCCCTAAGCCAGTTATCCCAATTGTAAAGCGCTACGGAATCTGCTGGCGCTATATAAATGTTGATAATGATGATGATTATGATGCTGACTGTTGTGTAGGATACATGTGTTGGTGTCTGTAGGTTTTTAAAAAGCTTTAGTGTTAAATTTTACCCTCATTTATATATATCTCCAAATCTAAGAAATGTAGACAATCAGAATAAATCCAAAGAGGTTCTGCTTCCCTTCCAAAAGAAGACAGTGCCTCCAGGATACCAGGTTTGCCTCAAGCCTGTTGCTTATGTATTTCTGTTGCCACTACGTCATAAAAAGATTGGCATAGCTTAGGGCAAACTTGGTACCCATAGCAGTTCCAGTTTTCTGGATGTAATATTCACCTTTGAAATAAAAATAGTTTATATTCAAAATTAAAATAATGTCTTCCAATATGAAACTTTTTAGACCTTCACTCAACTCAGTTCTATTTAAAACATATTGGACTGCCATAATTGTAGACAGTGTGCATTCTGCACAGCAAGCTCCTAAACCTTAAGCTTTTGACATGAGGACCCCTTTTGTGAAGGCACAATTTCATCAGGGGTCTCCAAAGTACAGAGAAATGGGGTTCCAGTGGAGGAATTATATCACATGCTATGGGGTGTAAGTATGGGGTGTAAGTAGCTCAGTAACTGGGAGATGTTACATTATTAAAGCGCTTAGTGCAGTGTGCTGATGATGCTGATTGAATGACCTTTGCCGTCCAGTCACCATTATGAAAGCAATGTATTAAGCCTTTTATTCATATAAACTTATCTAAACTTGCCTGTACTGAGCTGCTCACATAGGGAAATGGAAGAAAGAGGGATCAGAAAGACAATTGCTCTTTATCCTATGCTCCTATGTAGTAGTGGGGTTTTCACAGACTAGTTTTATTTCCATACCAGTCCCATCGGAGTTTCCTTTTTCCAACCTGTACAGGTAACATCTACCTGGCAACAGACGATGCACCATGTTGAGTAAATGTTGATTGGTCAGCTTAGACTTTAAATACAGCAGGGCATTGCTGTGAGATTGTCATTAATAATATTTATTCTCTGGTCTTTTATTGTACTGCATTTTGTTTCTTTTTGGTGAAAATATTGAGCAGGTGTAGAAATGTAATGTACTATGTGAATTAATAAGTAACTGCTTAATTTAGCTAAAAATTAAGCTACTTTTCTGTTTAATATTAGACATTACATCTCTTGCACCTAATTGTCCCCTCTCCAATGCACTTCAAGGTGCAGTCCTACTTACCGGTCTTTACAACAATCCAGAAATGCATCTAAATTTGCATTTCATTGAAAACTCAGAAAAAGCTCCTGGTGCAATGAGTGGAAATGTTATTTAGACTTGTTAGTTTTTCTTCTAAAATGCTGCTCAGTTCACCTTCATTTACCTCTTTGATTAATCATCAGAGCGAGGGGACATCTGGACTGTCTTTATTACATGTAGGACATATATATGTTTGAATGTATTTTTAAACTTTGGGCTAAATGCTCCTTCACAGAAGTGTAGCTGAAATGTGCAAAGTGCATCCCATGAAAAGATGATACCAGGGGGGGGGGGAGGGGTTGGTGGGTTCTGGCTATTTGATGTGTGGTTTGTACTAACAGGATCACCAGGATCTGTGGGTGGGGTGGGGGCGTCATGCTGAGACAGGTGACGCAGAACCAATGTCGATGACATGGAAGGTATTCATGGTGTCATCATCTCCCTCTTTAGGTGCGTCAATAGATTCTTCTACATTTTGTTGCTGTAGTCTTTGCAGCATGTGGCCATGACCACCAGGAGGCACCATCAGCAGGACACATCTCTAACTGTCCTGGAATCTGGACAAAGGTCCTGATCACTGAGACAGTTCCCTCAGATCAGGAATGTCCTGGCTAAATCGGGACAGTTGGGATGTATGATGTTTTTGGTTATGTTCTTGTGTCTGTGGTGTTCATGGAAAATAGTCTTTTGCTCACTTTTTATGTTTTAAAGACAAAGTACATATCACATCACAACCTCATCTCCCTAACATGTACAGAATGTGTCTACCTAACAACATATGATGCACTCTATAAACTGAATTTTTACAGGCTGCTCGATGCAGGTTATAACTTCCACCTTTGTAATAATGAGATAAGAGATTTTCCTGTTTAACTGTCTGATCCCTGCGCAAAGCACAGTAAGAATGATCTGAGTACTTGTTAGTTTTACAGGATCCACTTGTTAGGGGCCCTTACGAACAACATTATCCTGGTGTGTGAATTGGCTGTAGTTTGAGGTGGGGGGGTTGTTTGTATTCTTGTCCAAATTATCCTCTAGCCAGTCATAGTTCATCTGTTCCCATTCAGTGAATGGGGGGGGGGGGGTTGAGATGAATAGGGATATGCAGGGCCCAGTACTGCAGATGTGATACCTTTAAACCTGAGTACCCGGAGGTGTATCTATATGTAAATATATATCTGTACTCATGTACCTGCCTGTTTAGATTTGGTTACATTTGTTAATTGTTATAAGTGTTTATAAAGATTAAAAAGAAAAAAAAAAGATTTCTTGAGGGAAAATGTCAGTTGGGAGTGGATGTTGGTTCCGGGGTTGACAGTTGGGGGTGGTTGGTGGTTGCCGGGGGTGGTTGGTGGTTGCCGGGGGTGACAGTTGGGGGTGGTTGGTGGTTGCCGGGGGTGACAGTTGGGGGTGGTTGGTGGTTGCCGGGGGTGGTTGGTGGTTGCCCGGGGTGACAGTTGGGGGTGGTTGGTGGTTGCCGGGGGTGACAGTTGGGGGTGGTTGGTGGTTGCCGGGGGTGACAGTTGGGAGTGGTTGCCGGGGGTGACAGTTGGGGGTGGTTGGTGGTTGCCAGGAGTGACAGTGGGGAGTGGTTGATGGTTGCCAGGGGTGACAGTTGGGAGTGGTTGGTGGTTGCCGGGGGTGACAGTGGGGAGTGGTTGGTGGTTGCCGGGGGTAACAGGAGAGAGGAGTGTGATACTCAGGACCGCTGAGAGAGATCTCTGTGTCTGGATAGACTAAGAGAGAAAAAATAGGGACAGAATGAAAATCGGACAAAGTGATATATAAGCAGAGGAAAGAAGAATGTGTAAGAAGAGAAGTGAGCAAAAGAGAGGCGTGAGGAAAAAGGAAAGTGTTGAAAATTACTAAGCAGTAGAGAGATCTGTGAATACACAACAGAGACTGAGCTATGTACTGAGGACAGTGTTAGAGGACAGAGACAAGTTGGAGTTGTACAATAACAGTTAAGCAGACACAGATCAGTATAACTCCACCATTACATCACTGACACTGAGCACATCAGCAGTTACTTAGACACATGTTACTGATCCCTATATAACATACTTGCCAACTCTCCCGGAATGTCCGGGAGACTCCCGCATTTTGCGAGAGTCTCCCGGACTCCCGGGCGAGTGTGGCAATATCCCGGATCTGCCCACCTCACTAGGAAGTTCCCACTTCCTAGTGAAGTTGGCAGAATTAGCTCCCAAACGCTGCGATTCACGGTGAATCGCGGCGTTTGACCCCGCCCCCCCGCTGTCAAATGACGCGTTTGCGTCATTCCGTCACAGGGGGCGGGTCCAAAATGACGCGCCTTTTGGGGGGCCGCCCCCATAACGCCCACCTCTCCCGGAAACCCACTTTGTCAAGTTGGTAAGTATGCTATATACATCAACTGCTTACAAAAAAAGAATCAGTTTTTCAGGAAAAATACAGAAATAGTGTTTTACCAAAATCTTCTTGTGAATGTCTGCAACCACTTAATAAAGTGACTATTTATAAAGTTCAATGGGATAAAAAAATAAATTTATGGGCCCCAACCACGTGCACCACTTCTACTAATAGTTATTAAAATATTTAATGTAGGTCTTAAAGTTGTATTGAGAAATTCATCTCTTTATCGTGTTAAGTTATGTATTAATGTTAGGTAATTATATATATATATATATATATATATATATATATATGTGACAATTAATAATTTATTCTGGCAGAAAACATCCATAGACATAGAATTACAATAAATATCAGAGTAATTCTTACTAATAAAAGGAAGTTAGTTCAGAATACACTTATGTAATTTTAAATCTCTGTGGATAATTCTCCTTACCTCTCTGGTGCATATAAAATCTGAAGTGTTGAAACCAGAAAGAAAACTATCTAATACTGGTAAGGTGCAACTTCAACGTATTACTCTAAATAACACCACACGGGGCTATTACACATAGGGGCATATTCAATTACGATTCACGGATTTCTGTGCGCACCCGAATGTTGCGGTACCGGGACCCACGCGGCCGCGAACCGTAATTGAATATGCCCCATAGACTATAAATTCCACATACCGGTAATACAAATGCACAAATAAGGTGCAAAATGCCATTCAGTGTAATAACTAATCACATGCAGAACAAGGAGATTGTATCACAGAAACTTCCAATACTGCTCTCAGCCTGTTCCACTGTGATATATGATTTAAGCTTAATTTAGACACAACTTTGCTCATCTCCAAGTTGTATGTAGTAATAATGTCCCCTCTACCTCACACATCACCAGGATCTGTCCTCAGTGTCTGATCTCTATACATGGATCTATCTCTGTAACATCTCACTTTCACTTTCTCTCTCAGCAGCCTCCATAGAATCCTAACCTTCTCACTCACTGTCTGCCTGGTAACTGCTGATCATCTCTCTGCTCATTTTCCTATTGGTCAGAGGCCCAGGCACCATCCAATCATCAGTGAGAGCCACACCCCCTGTGTACAGTTCCTGAGTCACTGGGTGACACTATTACACTTGTCAGTTCCTCTCTGGGGGAAGTTTGTGTTATTATTGTTCCAGGTCCCCCCAATATATCACACACAGGAGGATGAAGATGTCCCCCCTCTTCCTGCTTATTCTGGGGGTGTCAGGGGTGTATTCTGGTGAGTATGTGGGGAGGGGATCAGTTATACAGTAATATGTATGTGGGTTATGTATGTTATATATCTGCAGTATGTAGGTTGTCATTGTGTAATGTGATGTTTTATCCTTATTATGGGGAGGGGATGAGGGGAGACATAACAATCCTTTACCAGTTACATTAACTGATCCCCCATCCTGTTCTCCTGTAGAAGCTGTCACTGGTGCTGTGGGAAGTAAAACTATATATAACTTTACTATAAGAGCCCATAAGACGGAAAAATGGCAAATATTAGAAAAAAACCCAATATTGGAGCCACTATTAACTCTTCTCCCTATAGAGAAACAAGCCGATTACCAGCATAATGGCTGGACAGTGTGTAACTCGTTAAAGGTGGGAGCCTGAGTGTAATTACATGTTTAATCAGTATCTATCTGGGGGTATGAGCAGTTTGTCACATACACAGTTACTATGGAGAAAGACCCATGCCTCAAGAACTGAAGAACTGACTAGTGAACTGTGTTATAGGCCTTTGACCTTTAGGAAAGTGACCAGTGCAAACTGTGATGGAACCTCCTGTTATATAATCAACCTGCCCTCTATCTTCTTGTGTATAAATGACTCAGCTCTGCTCCTGGGACAGCAGGGCATTATGGCTGGAATGCTCAATGCTGGTACTAGCCGTGTACTATATTGACTTTTGAACTTACTTTTATTTGCTAAATAACCCTTTTGTGCTTTGGAACCACAACAAGATCAGACATCCACTTATTTACCTTTAATAACTATTACAACAACCAGTAGCCACTGCTTGTCTACTCTTCACTCTCGGACACCCAATTAATCAGTACACATTTGTAGCAGATTGATCTCTAAATAAACTGCAGTAAAATCACAGCTATTGCAATATAAATTGTCTCTTTCACCCTATTAAACCCTATCCAAGCCATTTTCTTAGCACAGAATTGCAGCCAAACTCCTACTCACATGCTATCACTTCTAACATGGCAGATGAGAATAGGGGAAGGGCTATATATACAAGATATTGATCCAAAACTCACTAGATCTGACATTTTACCGGAAATACATTTTGTCGCGATTTCAGATCAAAATTTGGCATGGTTCGACACAGAAACCCACAATTCAGATCAATCAGATTTCTCAGAATCCGAAACGCTCATGTCTAATGTATACACCTGTGCAAACTTGTATAGATACATTTATCACATAGAATATTAATAGTAATAACAGGTAAAGTGATGTATACTAGTGTACACACAGAGACAGTGTATAATACATGTACAGTGTATGATGATGATGTGTTTTATATAGATGTTGTCAGTTCTCCTGTGTATAATATGTGATATGTAACAGTCTCTATGTCTCTCTCAGACAGTCACACTCTGCGGTATTATAACACCGGGGTCTCAGGTACAGGATCGGGGCTGCCTGAGTTCTCTATAGCTGGATATGTGGATGATCAGCAGATTGTGAATTATAACAGTGACTCTCATCTCTACCGTCCTGTGGCTCCGTGGATGGATAAAGAGGGACCGGAGTACTGGGAGAGAGAGACACAGAAGGGTAAAGGCACTGAGCCTGTATTCAAAGCTGGTGTGAGGATACTGATGAATCGCTTCAACCAGACTGGAGGTGAGACACACACTACACTGTATACACGCATAACATACACACTACACTGTATACACACACATAACACACACACTACACTGTATACACACATAACATACACACTACACTGTATACACGCATAACATACACACTACACTGTATACACACACATAACACACACACTACACTGTATACACACATTACATACACACTACACTGTATACACACATAACATACACACTACACTGTATACACACATAACATACACACTACACTGTATACACGCATAACATACATACTACACTGTATACACACACATAACATACACACTACACTGTATACACACACATAACATACACACTACACTGTATACACACACATAACATACACACTACACTGTATACACACATAACACACACTACACTGTATACACACACATAACATACACACTACACTGTATACACACATAACATACATACTACACTGTATACACACATAACATACACACTACACTGTATACACACACAACACACACACTACACTGTATACACACACATTACATACACACTACACTGTATACACACATAACATACACACTACACTGTATACACACACAACACACACACTACACTGTATACACACACATTACATACACACTACACTGTATACACACATAACATACACACTACACTGTATACACACACATAACATACATACTACTCTCTATACACACACATAACATACACACTACACTGTATACACACATAACATACACACTACACTGTATACACACATAACATACACACTACACTGTATACACACACATAACATACACACTACACTGTATACACGCATAACATACATACTACACTGTATACACACATAACATACACACTACACTGTATACACACACATAACATACATACTACTCTCTATACACACACATAACATACACACTACACTGTATACACACATAACATACACACTACACTGTATACACACACATAACACACACTACACTGTATACACACACATAACACACACTACACTGTATACACACATAACACACACACTACACTGTATACACACATAACATACACACTACACTGTATACACACATAACATACACACTACACTGTATACACACACATAACACACACTACACTGTATACACACACATAACACACACTACACTGTATACACACATAACATACACACTACACTGTATACACACACATAACACACACTACACTGTATACACACATAACATACACACTACACTGTATACACACACATAACACACACTACACTGTATACACACATAACATACACACTACACTGTATACACACACATAACACACACTACACTGTATACACACATAACATACACACTACACTGTATACACACACATAACATACACACTACACTGTATACACACATAACATACACACTACACTGTATACACACATAACATACACACTACACTGTATACACACACATAACATACACACTACACTGTATACACACATAACACACACACTACACTGTATACACACATAACACACACACACTACACTGTATACACACATAACATACACACTACACTGTATACACACACATAACATACACACTACACTGTATACACACATAACACACACACTACACTGTATACACACACATAACATACACACTACACTGTATACACACACATAACATACACACTACACTGTATACACACACATAACATACACACTACACTGTATATACACATAACACACACTACACTGTATACACACATAA